>NW_027108914.1:3778698-3817841 GCF_000696795.3 Halyomorpha halys
TTTTATTAAATTATTTTTATTAGGTATTTAAAATTATTCAATAATCATACCACTGTAAAAAGTTAGGGGTGTTTTTCGCACGAGACTAAAGCTCCTATTTATCAACTGTTAAAAGAAAATAAATTTATTTAAATAACAATTTATGGCGTACAATTTATCTGGTGATAAAGAAATTTAGTTTTAGTAAAAATGTCTAGAACTTATAACACGGAAATATCAGTTCTTAATTCTAGTACTCTTAATGTTATTCAACTCGGATGAGACAATGTACTGTAAGATTTAATAGAACATTAACATGTCAAAATTTATACATTTTAGTTAACGTATTTAGAAATAATGTTAACAAATAGTTTTCTCCTTCTATCTCATTCATTGCAGGTACCATGTGTACCTCTCGCCTCATTTCTTGGACCAACACTCCCGATCTAATATCGACAAAAACTACCAAAGCGTCTATTCAAAGTAGGGTGTGTAAACATGTCAAAGCAGATTCCCTTTCGGTACAACTTTCATTACCAAACTAGGTATCACATACAAAGCCTTAATAGAAAAAACAGCTCAACCCTCCTCAACCCTTTTGGCATTCATCTAGTGAAAGTTTTCAAGGGCACGAACTCATCGTCTGGGATGGATAGGACAGTATGTGGAAGGACACCGATCTGTAAGTAAGCTCTAAGTCACACACATTAGTAAGATATATAATTATAAACAAATTAGATAAATTGAGAAATGAGACAAAATTGGGATTATTGATTTTTTTTTATTTTTACATAAATCCCTGAAACGTTTCCATTAATCCCTTAACCATGGGTAATAATGAAAACAATTCATGGGTTTTGTTTTCAAGCAGAGATTTATGATTCAGACCATAATAATAATACATTCTAGCAACGGATCACATCAGAAAAGCACTTTCCAATTTTTATCGAGTTTTCAGTCAGTAAGTTGTAACACTGCAATTAATTTTTCATCGTATATCATTTTCTAAATTAAGAAAATAATATATTTATTTTTTTATATGTATTAATAAGTATAAATGAAAAAAAAAGTTTTACACACTTTTGGAAACATTTTAGAAAAAGTAAGGTTTGGAAATTTTAACTCTAATTGAGAGAACTTATACTCAACTCATAATATCTTGACGTAATTATTTTTTTTGATAACTTTTTCTTTTTGGTGAACTAGAACAAATCTTCTAATATTTGTGGTGAAAATTTAGTTTAGTAACTAATATAAACCTTTTTTTATATATACGTTTTTATCATCTTGTTCGAAACAACTAGTGTTATTAATAATAACAAAAATTATCCAAATAGTCTTTATTAAATCATATTACATGTCCAATGTTTCGACCGATCCGACTATCATCATGGATAATATTAATTTTAGTATCACAGTATTATATTGATTTATTAAAATTTGTAGGCTACTAGACCTAAGTCAAAGTTGGCAGTTGAAATAAAATTGTATTTGTAACTAGAACATATAATAATAATTTATGACCTTCACAATTTTTGTATCATTAACTTATCACAACACTATTATATAAAGTTATTATATTACAGATTTTTGAATGGATATAAGGAAAGTTTGGGTAAGGAAATTTTAACTCAAATTGAGTAGCCTTCTAAATGACTCATAATATCTTGACTTAATTTTTTTTTCAATGACATGTTCAACAATTTCTATTTTTTACTGTTTTTTATAACAAATCTCCCAACATTTGTGGTGAAAATAATCCTATAAGATTAATTAGTGACATAAATATATTTATTTTTTATTTTAATGTTATTATTGTTAAACATTTATATATTTAAATTTATCTGCTTTAGAAAACAAATATTTTAGGGATCTTTACTTTTTGGGGAAATATTATCATGCCAATATCATATTCCAAACTCGATACATAAAATTAGTTGTTTCTGAGAGTTTTTTTTTTTCTCACTTTCTAGGGCCCATTGAATAAAAAAGGCTGGATATGAATCAATTTTTTTTTTTGTTTTATGTAAATCAAAATCGGTTACGACATATTTCCCTTTTACATTCTTAACAATTATAAATTAATAAGAAATACGTTTCCAGCAATTATAGTTGATATAATAACAAAAATAAAAATATTTGAATGAACCTGACTGAAAAGAAAAGCTTTATAACTGATTTCTGAAACTAAACATTGAAAATTCAAATTATGTAATGAATTTATATTTTGTTATTAGTAATTTATAGTATTTTCTGATCGTACTTAATAATATGTGAATTAATTGTTTTTCTTTGGTTTTACTAATGATACTATTATTGACTTTTTGACATACTGCCTCATTGCAGTGAGTTATCTTAGGTAGGTTTAAATCCTTCATATCTAGCAAAATTAATGTTAATGTCGTTACATATTTATCAGTGTTCATTTACCTACATCGATGTATTCCGCTAATTTTGGAAAATAATAAAATACTAACAATATTTAAAAAAAAAAACTGATTTTAAGGAATGTTACATTCATGTTTTATCTTTCAATGTCAGAACTCTCAATGTCATTAGTTCTGTGTTTGACAATTTTTTTTTTAATCATTACTCAGCATTACTTACGGACATAGAGGCTTTTGGTAACACATCCGGTTCCCACAAGAACAAATAAACATTAATTAAGAGCCCGCATTGGTAACTGAGGGCAAGTCATGTAGTTGAAATTAGTAACACACAATATCATGTCGAACGTCATCAGACGTTAATTGTGACATATTGTAGTCAATAAATGCTATCATATATCTATTCATATATATGGCCCTAAACTTAATCGTTTTACTGGAATACGAAATTAAAATTATTGTCCCTGAAGATGTCTTATTAGCGGAAATGTTCAACATTTCGTTAATTAATAATTACCGGTCAAATAATTTTTCCTTTAAATTTTAACAAATTTAACTTGACCTAAATAAGTTTCATTTATTTATTTTAATTACATAAATTTTTATAATAAAAATTATACCTATACCATTAATTATCCTTGATTTTCTTCAATTAATCAATTAATTAATTTAGTCATTATTATGTTTATTCATATTATCAATGCAGCAAAAATTACGGTTTAATTATATTTATTTAGAGCGCCCTAAATATAAATAAATTGGCTTGTAAATAAATTGGCTTATGTCAATGATAAATCTTTTATGCTCAAATTTCAAAAGAACAGTTTATATTATCAAAACCTCTTCTCATTTAAAATTAATTAATGAAATATATTTAATGCTAGTAAATTTTTACCAAGAAAAGTATTTCAAATGTAGTATAATATCTCAACAAAAAGATAAAAGTGTGGTTAATATTTTTGAGAATTATCAAATTTATTCCCAAAACAAGTCCACTTGAGATTAAAAAAAAAATTATCATAAATAATATAATTTATTTTCTTTCGGATTAATGTGGGTTTTTTATTTAATTATACCTTTAAGCTTTAATCATGATTTCAACATTCATGATCACAACAGAAATGTATATCATAAAAAATATGACTAATCATAATTAGATAAAGAATATTAATAAAAAAGAGCTTGCACTAAAATAACTTCAGTAGGAGGTTCAGGAATACATAAAAAAAAAAACAACTAAATTTAGTAGTTTTACATGAAGTAATTGACATTTAAATATATGATAATAGAAATGGTTTTATCTATCTAATAAAGTTTTAAATTTATTTAATCAATGTTCCATAAATAAATAAATTATATTCCATTAATAATTTATTTTTTGATATTATTAGTAAAAAGCAAGACACGTTGAATACTTGGGCAGACTTGTTTTATAATGAATTTTTTATACAAATAGCATGCATCATTAATTAATCTTACAGTGATTATATCATTATCGGAAAAATTACATAATTAAATCCTATAGTATATTTATTACGATTGTTTTTCCTATGAATCAAATTGTTCCGAGAATAACAACGTTATTATTAAATGTATGTCTTTCATACCAAAAATGTAACTAAAATAATATGTAATATTTTTGTCGCCCAATGTGTGTCCCATAGTAAAGTTAAGCAACACGTATGTAGTGCAAAAATCATAAAATGCATTTATTATTACTCAGGTTCATTTTCTTTCTCTCCCTCCCTTTTCAATTGCCATTTTGTTTTATTCTTTATACATTTTTTCATTATTCTCTAAATTTTATTCCGTTTTCTGAATTCCTGTGAGATATTGCTCATTAGTATAATGTTGTTAATAAATTTTCTATTATGTAAAATTAAAATACAAGGCACGCTCACGTTTAAATAAATTTTCTGATCGTGAATATTTATTTCTGTAATATTCTTATTTTATATTTAGTGTTCCTGTTTTTCTGAGATTTTTTTTTTTTTAGCATTCCTGATTTACCTCATTATAATCGCTCAGGATATTTGGAGGCCGATTACACTTCCCGGGCGATTCTGAAAACCATATTTTGAAATTTCTATCTGGAATAACGGTGCATATAAAGCAGGTGGTCTGTTTTCGAAACATATAGAAAGGTATGTCCTTAAAGAATATCGTTTTGATAGCGGAAATACTAAATTAAGTATTCATAGCGATTTAAAAATACTACGTCAAGGGATAAACCCATGAATTTATCACTGAAACCCCAAATGTAAATTTCTAAAAGTGGAGAGCTATCGAAAGTTTCGAAAAGGTCGAAGGGATCATAATAATGGGATGTCGTTCGAGCCCACGCGACATTTTCAAATGGAGTCTGGCATTTACTGACATTTTCCGAATAGTTGGTCATTTCCTAGGATTCAGAAAAACATTCAATGCTATTAAATGTGTCGTGAATATTTTTATTCATTTGAAACTATATACATTTTATTAAAATATGCAATTATTAGATATGGTAATATAACTAACAAGTCGAAATTGGTGGTATTGCCTAATATTAAAAATATTATCTGTGATATTAAGATCCTGTCCATAGACAGTTGACACACGGAATAGATAAAAAACAGCATTTCAAAAAAAGATTAATTACTTTAATTAGAATTTTAAACCAAACAATTTTTTTAAGGAGAGGTAGAGAAAAAAAGACATAAAAAAAAAATCATAGATGTAAAAATCATCATTTGGTCTTTCTACATTTTCTTTTATATTATTTAATTTATTTTATGTTGCTTTCCAAACTTTTCTGTTGCGTGAATACTGATTTAATCGGCAATGAAACATAGAAATAAATTAATAGTTTGGTCGGCAGTTCATTCATTGATTTTATGTAATGTAGGAAAAATTCTATGACATAGGAAAAATAGGAAACAAATTCGATTATCCTACTTCAGATATAAATTAAAAATCCTAATTCTTTAGAATAGTAGCTGAAAACAAAAAGAGATACGTATACAACAGACTACATATTTATTGTGTCTAATTGAACATTTTATGTAATATACCTTTTATCGATGTTTAATTGTTTCAATTTACTCACATTATCTTCTACACGATAATTTTTTTTCTCTTTTTTTTTTTTTTATTTGAAGTTTAAACCTGAAATTACTGAATATTCTGAAAAGACGAGTTTGTACTTAGAAAGTATCTTGTAGTTAGATTTCATAATAAATATCCATTAACAATAAATAATTATAATATTACAACTTCGTTTAAATATACGACTAAATTCTATTTCCTCAGTTTCAAACATATGCTCGTCTTTGAGGGAAACAAGTTTGAAGTTTTCCCATTGTCTTCAAAATGCGGGTTCTCTGAGATATTCTAATGGCCGGGCAAGACAACCTGCCAGGTGATTTACGAGAATAAACCAATCTGTGGGTGCAAAGTCGTTAATTTTCTGCAACTCTGTAGAGCTCAAATGACATGTCAAAGAAGGAATGAGAGATGATGGAAAATTTATGTTCTGAACGGACCTCGAATCGTGTTTCATCGTCGGTGTAAGGAAAGCATTTATTTTCATAGTTATTATTTTAAATGTTTTATTCTGAGTTTTTGTACATATAATGTATTTTAGATAAAAAAATACTACATTTTTTTATATATAAAAATGATATTGATTATATGCTAATTTTTCCACACTAAAACATCTTTATCACTTAGACAATAATTATATATTTTTACCATTTTCACTCAACATCTCTTAAAAACCATCATAATAGATAGCTCATCAAAAGTTATATCTTGTAACTATTGCAACAGTAATTAGTTTAGTTCCTGGAAATTGAGCTTATTAGTTTTAAATACTTATTTTTTGTTAATATTAAAAAATAAATAACAAATACGTAAAATATTTTCTATGATTTTGTACGATTTATTTTTTCATTTTTAGCAAATGATCTCAATATAGTGTTTTCCCAGGCAACAAAAACATATTATAATGAATCATATAATTTCTATTTAATGCAATAAATATCTTATTGTCTTATTATTTAATACAAAATGAGCAGTTAATTAACTAATATTAGGGTAATGTAATTTTATTTTTATTCGTTTTATTTATTCTTTATTAATTTATCTACTTTTTTTTATTTACTTGTTGAATGTTATGCCACTTTATTAGTGTTAATAAATATAAACAACCTTAAGGTTCGGGTGTTAATGGTCTCGATGTTTTGTGCCTTGAACATCAAAATAACCAACAAATATTAACTATATTATTGTATTAAAACAGTCAATAACTTTTTAAAAGGAAATCTGTGTAAGAGGTTTAGTATAATATAATAATAAAGTAAGCAGTGCCATTGTGGTTGAATAATTGCTTATATCTATCCTTTTCTATAAATATAGAAACTCTTAGAAACAAAAAAAAATAGAACCCCAAATATTTTTAAAAAGTATAATTTATTAATATTCTGTCGCTAAATACCATATGAATGTCTTAAAATTAGGAATTTGGATGTTTAAAAGTTCCTATGTAAACAAAATTTACAACTATAGTCTCAAAACGTCTGTTTATAAAATCAATAAATATTTTGTTAGGACAAATCTTGTTGTATATTTAAAATTAAAACATGTTTAACTCATTTCATTTAAACTATTCCATTACCTTTATCTAATATATTTTTTTAAATTTTTATTAACGTTAATTTTATTTCATTCTTTAATGGACATAGCGTTATAATATAGTCCTGAAACAATATCAACGTTTTAGTGTTATTTAAAAGATCAAGATATATAAATATTATGAAATGAAACTGAGAATTACTGATTTAGAGAAACCAAATTTGGGCAAATATTATGAGTAACAAGGAAAGCCCTTTTCATCCTTAAGTGGGAGGGCCCTTAACAACATGGCCGATCGGGATTGGGGGGGCCATGTTGGGTTTCGTCCAATCATATCGCAGGCGAGGCAAACCGGTCCATGGTTCCTCCATCTGCTACCTTGGCAACCGGTCCGTCGCATACCCTGCCTAATTGGAACTCCTGATTTCTTTACTAACTAATTTTATTTTTAGCTTTTATTTAATTAATATAAATATTATTTAATGGAAATACATATTTATGGAAATAAATATATAATTGCTAATCTGCTAAGATCTATATAGATATAGAAAAATATGAATGGGGTGTGACCGCACACAAGAAAACAAAAAATAGTTAACAATTATTTATTTGTCTACTTTTCGTAGAGTTTCATCATCTATATTTTCTAACTAACTATATATATAATGATTATATGAATAATATAAATTCGGTAATATATGAAAAAACCAGAAAATCATTCATAAGTGATTCAGATTTATTCCAATTCATCAAAAATTATAAAAGATATAATTAGTACATAACTGTTTATATAATTTTTGCTCATATAAGTGAGTTCAGTATTGCAACCTTATATAATAGTGCAGATAATTCAATCACATTAATGTGCTACAAACTATAAATCTAACAGTGATAAATATTACTAAATTACTTGCAAATCAAAAGGTGAGATTTTCATTTTTTTTTCTTATTTAAATTTAATAATCTTATTTTTATATATTTATTACTCTATTTATTTTGTTTCCTTTTGAATTTTAATATTTAGTTTTCTTTTCCTCAGCGTACCATATTTGTTTATTGCTTTTACAGATTGAAAATTTTAGTATGGTACAGAATATATATCTACAATTCTTATAAATTAAAGAAATTAAAACTACCTAAAATTTCTTCAAGCACGAAACATGGATAAAATAATTTCAGTTCAAAATATTCATCATTTCAAAGTGTTTATAGATTTTTTTTTAATTTCTTGCTCCCAATTCAAATTTTTATTAATTAATATTTCATTACTAACATTAAAAAGAACTTATAAAACACAAATTCAAATACCTTGAATGAACGCTAAATTATGTGTTTTTTAATAATTAGAAACAAAATTAACTAAGGCGATTTATATATATATATATTGTTGAAACACAATCAAACTTCTATCATGAAAGAAATAATTGTAATAGCAAATACTATTTAAACATTTAAGCTTCAACCCAATTGATTCACTAATTGGTGGAAGGCACACTGGTGAATAATGGAGACAGTGATAATCTCCACAGAGCAATAAAAGATGTAATAACTAGATTACAGTTTACAGGGGGCAACGGTACTTTATTGCCGCTATTAGTGAGGTAATTAAATCCCATAAAACTATTAGGAATGTCTACCCCAAAGGTTTCACTCCTTTTATCTTTGCACTTATTAGTCCCATGGTGTATATTTGCGGTAATTTATGGCGTATTAGTACAGAGCTTCTGAAAATTTATTTATGATAAATGAAAATTATTTATACAATTAACATTTTGAATACATGACTCTAATGATCGTTTTTATTATCTTTTGTATAACGTTTTGTAAATCCTGAATTTATAACTGATCATAAAAATATAAATTGTTTTTATGCTAAACAATTACGTTAAAAATATATATATATAGATTCTTACCCATTGCAATATTTGAATTTAATTAGAAGAATAATCATATGATCATATGATTTACGGCCATGTCCGTTTGTAGGTTTATAGTAATTCTATCAGTGAACGACTCAATCCATCTTCAATGTTTTCGTCAAAATCATTCAGTGAGTGTTTTTAAGCAATCTGTACTCATTTCACTTGTTAGATTTCATCTCATACAATTGGCAATGAAGTATTACCAGTGCTTGATCTTGAAAATCATTTGGACAAGATTATATCCACGATTTTTAGAATTAAACTATTTGATAATAAACATTTTATATCAGTTATATTACAAGTTTTAAAGAACAAGGCAATTTAAAATTTTCTTTTAATTTAGTTTTTAAAAAGTACCTAATAAATATTTTCCTAATATGAATAAAAACAAATTTCAGCTTATATAATTTTAACATTAATATGTGTTTTTAAAAATAAATCATGTGTATAATATTAATTTATATATTTTGGACATAAAAGCCCCGAAAGGTGCTAGTAAATAATACTGAGAATAAGGATAATGTTGTTATTATAACAAATACATCCATGAGTTTTATACAGGAAATTGTATTTTAACATGTACAATTATTTTTTAAATAAAAGATAAACCTTCTAATTTTATATATGATTTGCGAAAAAGTCCTTATAATTTCTTTATCACTTAAATAATATTCCTTGATAGTGAAAATTAGATATCTAATTTTATAATACATTATAAAGCAATTAAATTATAACAAAGTATTTTAATATGGATACATAGGACTATATAACTAGGAAGATGCTTCATCCTGAACATATGGAAAGAGCACATAAACGTTAATAAAAAAATATTATAAATGTAATAAAGAGATTTTATAAATTTATATGATATAATAATATTCCAATATGGACTTTTTTACAAAAACATACATAAAATATATTTTAGTAAAAATACTAGAGTAAAGACGATGTTTCGAAATAGCCAAAAAATAAGGGCCGCATCATCATAAATATGTTGTGTATATCTGTTATATATTTATAAGTTATAATGTGTATAACTGTTGTAAAACTGTTCATTTTTACATAGTTTTATATTTTAAAAATCGGAGCTTTAATGTGGTCCAAATTGATTTTGTCTCAATAATTTTAATTTATATTCATTAATTATTTATTTTATTCATTTATAATCAGCAGATATCGTACATTAGTTTATTTGATCCTATAAATCCTTTTCAATGTAGTAGTCTCTTTGCACTTGTTACTTATATATAAAAACTGATTCCAGTTTTATTTTATATATGTTATTTCAGTTTTATTACTGCTGAGTATAGTTATCATAAGCATACATACGCCCTTCGAAAAGACGTATATAAATAGCAAGAACTCCCAATAGGGGACGTTGGACCGTGCCAAGAATACCACGGCTCATAAAACACGCAGCAGTCAGACGAACTGAAATTTATCGTTTCCTCTTCAACCTTTGACGGACCCACACTACCCCAGAGTGAGGGGTTTCGGTCGGCCATCTCGAAATACAAGTTGCCCGTGGAAATTGGAGACTTTCGTGGGAAAATATAGGAGCAGGGGAATATGTAAATGTGGGGAATAAAAAAATAACAAAAGAATAAGTTGGTCTGAGTTTAAAATCTTAAAAATAACTAAAAAAAAAAAAATTAATAAACTAAGAAAGCACTGAGTATTCAAGAAGCATTCATTATTAAGATAAATATTGCTTTATCTAGATTGTCCGATTATAAAAAAAAAGTATTACTCTATTGAAATATAATATATACATTCTATACATAGTAAAATGATGGACATCATAAATTATATTAAGAATCAACCCTATCCTAGTTTCTGACATTTTAGAGTATTTTAATTTTATTTATAAATTCCACAAATACCCATCCAACAATACAATAGGAACTCTATCAAGTGATATTAGGGTACACATGAATTTATATTGAAAAAATATTTCTACTTATCAAAATGTTTTTCAAATAAGAAATTTTCAGAACTTCGTCTTGATTGGTATCGGAGAAAACATTTCTTATGACGAAATCGCTGTGAATAACGATCAAATAATGAACATAAAATCGAGAACTGCTCGAGTCGATGCAAGGGATTTACAGAATTCTTGATCATTTACGTTTGATTTTTTTTTCATTAGAATGCAAATTAAAAAAAAAAAATACGATTTTGCAATTCTAAACGATCCATTATCAAGCGAAGACAAACTCGTCTGTTTGATTGCGCCATTCAATTACAAGCCGTCCCAGTTTCGAACACTATGTCCATCCTAGCCTTGGCCGAGCATAAGTCAGGTATCCGCATCACGTCAGTCGTGTAAAAATTTATAAAAAAAATAAATAATTTAGTGAGGAAAAGTTATTTAATAATGAATTCGGGCTATCAGAAAACTGAGAAAAAAATATTTTTAAGAAACATTTTATACTCTACTGAGAAAGTAGGTCGATACGAAATTAGGACATTTTAGATTGTTAATTTCAATTTGATAGAATGGCTCATAAATGTATTTCCCGTAAATGACTAACTTATTGCGGAAAACAAATTGAAAAATTATTTTACTTTGATTTTCACGTACTTGATATATATTATTATTATTTATTTACTGAAATTTATATATCTAAAATGAACTAGAAAAAAATATAAGAAAATCTAAACTATAGTATGACATGGCACAAACCAAATAAATTAAAGTATAGTCAAATATTATATTTATTATAATTATAATAGTAGTCATTTATAAGCTATTATTCATTATATTAGTTTATTGTAGTTATCCCCTTTAAAATTAATTGGAATCTTGAACTTTTATTGAGAAATAAAGAACAATAAAATAATTTTACTGGAAATGTATTTAATGTTTTTGGAATGAGTATGTATACAGAATTTAATAGCACAATGCCTTCATTTTGAATATTTTTATTTAATATGATCACTGAAATTGTTTAGATCGTTTAAGAAAGATATCAACAACATTAAAAAAAAAATTATACCTGCCAGAGTATATCTATTATTTCCAAAAATGCAATTTGAGTAATATATTGCATAGTATATATATGAATAGATACATTTAGTATGTTTTTGTCTTTACTAAAAAGTTAAATTTAATATATTTAGGGTTCCTGTTAATTTTATTCTTGAATGTCAGCATCATACTTTTTTTTTTTTAATCGTCTTTGAGTACATCGATGTGTTACTATTAAAACATACGACATTCAGGCAATATTTCTGTTTTTGTTGCAATTCATTTATCTTGTCATTGCCTAAGTCACAAATAAAATAATTCCCTACTTTTAATGTCAGGAACATCTTGAACAAAATATCTAAATGACAAATTTGGGGCTTGCTGTAAATAGTTAAATTATTTATTTTAAGCTATCATATAAAAACTCAACAATCTAGCAACGGAAATCATTTTGTATTACATTTATATTTGAAATCAGATCAAAAACTTATATTTCACTAAAAATCAAACGAGTCCACATTCCGAACAACGTTTCTCAATTTCTCACTTCTTTTGTAACACATCGTGGTATCATTGTTCATCATGCCGTCCCAAATTGCCAAAGAAAAGGGACCATTAAGTGCGGTGGAATTCACAACAAGCCTTGTCTCCAACCCCTCGGAAAATAAAAGGGAAGCAGCCATAACGGAAGGAGCTAACCCTACTTTAAGACCCTCTTATAACAACGATCTCCTCGAGAGGTTTTATCAACGAGGCTGCCTTCATCGTTGGCCATCTTGAATAATGTATGCCCAACTCTTAGCCATTTTATGAACCATCAACGACTCCCTATTCCGTAGTGTACATAATTGTCGTCAACCTTTCCGGAAACAATGTCTTGTACGTGTCTTATCTCTCGGAGGAATAACTTAAGGTCTTCCTTTTATAGCCATTTTCTCGACTTCACGGTGAGGGTGCGTCCCTTAGAAACAGGGACCAGTGAATGCCAGATGATCCGTTGGAGTCTTTAGTGAAGTAAGCCGTGTATTAATAAATAATTTGAACTACCATATTTGTTCGTTTAATCGCTTACCAGAAGAACCAATTAATAAATAAACCACAAAAAAATAAATAAATATTTAATTGGGTACTTTCTTACTTCTATGAATCCCAATAATTGATTTTGACTCATCAAATGACCATGTCTGCCGGTATTTTTTTTTAACTCCACATAATATTTTTATTAAATTTTAAATAAATAATTTACTTATATATTTCAATTAGAATTAGCAATTTATGTACGTGTTTAGTAATAGATAATATTAAATCCTGATTTTTATCATATTCGGTATCATCTTTTTTTATTCCCATTATTATATTAATTCGAGTAAATTTGCAGCTTTATTACTCACTTCAAAATCTTTTCAGTTATTTTTATTATTATTTTTTTTTTTTTTATAATCACTATTTTTTTACTTTATTTTCATTTTAGTAGTTTTTAGAATATGAATACTCCTTTTCATGATTATAAAAATAAATTATTTTTTATGGTAGGAAATATTTTCATACAATAGAAGAAAATCGAAAAAACTAGAATATTTTTCAAAGCTTTGTGTATGAGGTCTTTTGATATATAAAACTTTCTGCATATTGATAGGTAACTTTATTCTTCTTCTTTCAAGTCACAAGGCGAGAAGGTTTAGCCCAGATGGATTTCTTTTTCCCTGACTTGCGAACATTGGTCATTTTTCTCATTTCTGTCAGGGAGTCCCTTACTCTTAAGCCTGGTGACGTACTGATATGCATCTGCCTTCGTCGGCCTCGCGGGCGCTTTCCTTTCATCTTTCTTTCATCGTCCATTCTATTTTACTTGGCCAGACCATTTCAGTTAGTTTTGCTCCACTACCTCTCTAACTGGCGAAATAGCGAATACTTTCATTCCATTCGGAACTGAATTTATTGCTATAAGAATTGATGTTCCGATAATACGGAGATAAGCTATTTCATTTGTGCCTCAGTTCGAATGAACAATTTTTCATTCTTTAATATATAAAAATATAATTATAATACACATTGAATGATTATATGGTATATGGTTGGGTATAGATTTTGTTTATGTATTTAGCAGACACAGATTTTCAATCAACCGATTGCGTACTGCATTAGTTCTGAGAGCTCCTATGAAAAGGTGTATACCATCATGTCCAATCTGTTATTTTTATTAATACGTCATCATGTTCTGAGTTCTCTTATACCACTAACCAGTGTGAGGTTTCTATTTGTATTATACAGAGCATAATTCAGGCATTCAGACGGGCATCGTGTATACATACGTGTATACATACACATGTATACATACCGTACTTAAACGTATACTACAGTGTAAATACCATACTATTGTATTATCCATCATACTATTATCATTAATAGTAATTGATTTGAGTTTAAAAGAACAATATAATAGGTTATATGCAATAACTGAGCGACATAATTATTATTATAAATTGTATTAGAACTGTGGATTTATTGTGATTTCTATAGATAGGACTTGATAATTTATTATTAAATCCTATTGGTAGAGATTTATTAATTATTTTTTAATATTATCATTAATAGATGATTGGGGTTATAAATGTCAATGTTAAATGCATCTTCAACTCATGAAAAATAATTTACATCCTAAGAGCTGTTATCTCTCTTTATGACGAATAACCAAAAAGCTCCTATCTAAATAATTAATCTAAAGGAGAAAATAATTTAGTGGCAATTATTCTAATTGGGCCATGGTAGAATTACATGTGTTTGTGTAAAAGCCCCGAGCACCTGTACTCTCGAGAGCATAGCCCATAAAAGAGGCATTAGAGTCCCAAGTCGTAAATCAGGCAACGGGCTAAAGGTTTATATTTTTATTTAAGTGTGAGATTGTTCTCAAGAAGGGGGGAGGCACTCGAGCAATAATATTTAACTTAACGAGCAATTCTAAACTACTGTATTAAAGCTAATGTCTTTATTGAGTTCCCTTCTGGTGCTGGTAGCTAGCCGCTATGGTACCTTGGTCAGAAGGAGATGAAGTATTCTTGTAGGGAAGCATTTAAAACTAAAAGTATCTATCATTAAAACAGTAAATACATAACATGGATGTTCATAATTATTCGCAATCCACATATGCAATAAGCAACCAAACTAAATATCGAAAGTATGTTATAATCATTTTAATTTCTAAGCCTCATGGATGTAGTATATTGTGGAAAAGGTACTGGGAAATTAGTGAATAAAACTAATTTACTCCATTTCAAGCGTTTTAAGAGGGGAGTGAGGAAAAGGGGGTATGATAGATATGTATGGAAAAACTGTTTGGTGTCTGCTGTCTGATACCGGGGCCCACCAGGTTTCGCGATGTGAGTACTAAGTTAATAGTCCTTAGACTGTTTAATTGCTGCCACCTTTTTGGGAATCCTATAGGTATTAATAGGGGAGCGTGTGGACAATGTGGTAAGGCACAATGCTACTAACTTGAAGGACCCGTGTTTGAATCCAGCTGGGCAGAAAATTGTTTTCTGTTACACTGTAGTCGTGAGTTAAGTCTCTGGGTTCTAGAGCCCTCTTGGGGTCCACCCATCCTCAAAAATTGGATTCCCTTAATTGGGTAAAAATCTAACGGTCGAGCGTGGTCACAAATCACCTTGCACAACCGTTGGTCTCGTAACAGTACTTCCTTACAAAGTTCTGTACCCTTATCCTTCATAGGTTGTAGCAGTACAGATTTTTTTTTTCTTTATTGGTGTTAATGTCTGAAAAAAAGGGTTAGTGTAGTGTTGGAAGCTATCAAAGCAAGGCAGTCCAAGTGTAGTATGGATGCAGTCAGTTTTCGCTCTTTGTGAAGCAGTGTGTTTTACAATACTACCCTAAAATCTTAAGAGTTTCATCGTTGTTGTGCGGGCTATGTTGGCCGTAAAGAAGGCCCGGTCGAAGAATACTTATACTAATCAATAACTTAAAGTGGAGGGAAAGGTCAGGAGATATTAACAGGTGACAAAGCATATAAGCTTTAATCCTAACAAGCTTTATTTTCTTATGGGAGAGGCGAGCCAAGTGCCACCCAGATGACCAGCAAAAAAACCAAATTCAAAATATTGGCTGGTTTCTTATTGTATATGTGGTTTCAATCACCAAAAATATTCATATGAATACTTCCTCTATACTCAAGGAAGTAGCAATTCAAGTGGAGGCAAAACACAAATCACTGTGTAAGAAACTCCAAATCGAAAGCCACAAGTTTCTCAAACTAAAGTTTATTAGATTAAAATTTATTGGTCTGGACTACTTCTACATATATGAATGTATGTATGTATTCCAATCCAGATCTCACTGAGAAACCACGTTTTTACTTTCAGAACTCAATTAATATTATAACATTAACCTTTGTGAAGCATTAAAGTTGTTTACATACCTTCTTTTCATTTTTTTTTTTTTAAATATTTTGAATAAACATTTTATTTGTCTATAGCCTATATAATATTTCCAAAATGGATATATTGAAATTTAATTGAATGCTACCCATATATCTAAAGAGGGCAGTAATATTTTGTAATATGAGTCATGAAATGGCAGAAATAGGTTAAGGGTTTTACCGGCAGTATAACTTTCTAAAATTCTGACTTATACTATTTTTATTGTTCACGATATGATTTTCACAGCCATTTCACAGTGCGATAAAGTTACGAATTCTGGTCCAAAAAATTTCTAGTTTTTTCATGTTCGGAAATACTACAGCATTTAACAAAAAACGTATTTTATTTGTACCTTGTTAATAATTAGTCCGTGTATGCTAGATTTTGAAAAACTGGATACATAAGCCGACGTCACAATCCAGGCAATAGTATCTTTTTTTCTTCCTCGTTTTTATCCAAATATTTCTTTCGAACTGCACACTGTCAATGTCTATACGGTTTGGCCTTCTTAGCAGTTGGCGGAATAATATTAATAAAATGTTTTTCTATCAAACGGAGTGGTGTGAGAGCAGAGGAAGATCTGGCGCATTTTCTCTACTATCTATGTTAGATAAAAAAAAAATACAATTTAATATAATTCACAAGAACTATTTTGTGAACCTTATGAAGCACTAAACTCTGGTGCGAAGGATTGTGTGGTTTGTTTCAAAGTCGACGCCAAACTGCATTCAAAACTAAACCACGCCTCCTTCATCAGTTAATAATATATAATTAAAAATAATCTTAGAAAACAGGTAGCAAAGAATCTAGCCATAGCCTTGATATCTTTGGTAGACCAGTTTGAACCCCTCACCCTGTCCGCGCTACGTAAAAGATAAGCAGAATGCTACGGACGCTCTGCCCATGACAGTCTTGGTATAAACTGTCAATGGGTTAATCAACTTCTTTGGTGTAAGAACCATGTCGATTTTAAAATGTTTTACAACGTGCAAAAAAATTAACTAATTTCGACTATTTCCTACTTTAATTAATGTTTTTCTCGCCCTCTCTAGATACATTATGGTAAATTACATATTTTAATCCTTATATATAAATAACCTTCACTTTATGAAACAAGAATTATTTAATTATTACAAATTATCGAAAATGAAATTAGTAATTCCGAAATAATAAGCAAAGAATAAACAAATCAACAAAGTCTAGATTACTTTAGTACTACATTCAGAAAGATTGATCGTTGACTTCCAAAAAATTTGTAGAAATATAGGCTAATGATTTTTCATTACTACATGCGGTAGTAATGTATGAATTTTTTTTTTTTTCATAAACAGACCAGAACAGCACAAGAGAATAAAACCATAATTGTCTAAATATTTAGTCTTAAATTTAATTCTAGATAACTTTTTAAAAATAGTTTTTTTTTTCCACTCAATGAATATTTAATATGCCTTTCACAATCTCTGGAAGGAGATTATAACACCAAAAATTGTAGAAGGGTCCACGGAGCATCCGCCACCTTATTTTCCCTTTGAAACATTAACTTAAAATGTAAAAAGGAATTTCAAGCTAAAAAATAAGTTAAATCGAGCAATAAAGAAAATGTGGCAAAAATTGGAAAATATGATTTTCACATAATTTTAAACTTTCTGACCTTCCAGTGGCTAGGAAAGTGGTGTTAATGTAGGCGAACTACTACTACAGAAACAGCCGATTGTTTTTTAAGCTATTAAATTTATGGTCCTGTTGTTTATTGTGGGTTCTGAGGTCAAGTTTAACGTCCTTGTTTAGTAAGCAGAATTGTTTTTATGTCTTCTCACATTCTTGAAATCGAGTAAAATAAAATTGACAAGTAATCTCAGTCCGAAATATTTTCCGTTTACATTAATCTGTTTATGCAGTCGGTTCATGAGTTTTCAAAAGAGACTGTAGACGGAAAAGGCAGGAAAGGCAGAAATTACTCCCTTATTTTTTTTTTTTTTTTTAACTTCATAAGAGGTGAATTTACAGAAACTCTTGATACATGGTAAAGAACAAAAGCCTTGTTTTAAGTGAATACCCCGAAAAAGGGCTGGTCACGGCTTAAAACATCTTATTTAAAAGTTTAAGGATATTAAATTTCCTACAATATTGTTATTCTTTTTTTCTTCGTATCTGTAAAAAGAAATATTGGCTCGACAAAAAAAAAAATTGAAAAACCTGGAAAAGACCGAACCAGGAAACTAGTGGCTTAGTAAGTTTCAGCATTCCTTTAAAATAGGATTTTATATTTAAGAAGAATTCAGAATATACCTAAATGGCTGAACACCTTAATTAGTGATTTTTTTCAAATAAAAACTTATTGATATTTTGAATGTATGATGATTAATTGTATAATTGTGTTCAGTTAACCAATATTGATAAGTTTATTTATGATTATAGTAATCATCATTGCCTACCTCTGCGACTATAATATGTATTTTTAGTTTACATTAATTAAAACTTACGAGCTGTATCAAACTTGTAAATTGATATCAATGTTAACTAGGAAGTCGAATTTGAGTTTTCATTTTAAAAGTTCATATAAACTTCAATTGAAAATAAACTTTAACACATTAATATTTTAAGAAGAAAGAAAATCACTTTTTTAATTGCTGGTACTTCACTGAGCTACCTACATATTTAAGTACAATCATTTTTAATTATTTATTATTATGAATGCTATTAGGATTTCTACATTATTAAAAAATTAACTATAATACTTTATAAAAAAAGAGCTTTACCTATAACTGAAAGTATTCGTTTCTCCTTCTGAAAACAAAAAAAATAAAATTAAAATTAAATAATTAATAGAATGGTGTGTAAATTTTAATAAATAATTATATGATATAAAATTGAATCAATATTTCGAACAAAGTTCTCTCGACTTCATGTTTTATCTCTAATAGAATAAATTAGAATAAAAACGAGATTTTCGTCTTCCACAGATGTAGTAAATTCATAACATAGAAGTTATATTCAACATTTCAGAGGGGAATCTAGCTGAAAGCACTGACAAACAAGATAAACTTATATATAGACGTCCATATCCGACGTAAGCAAGGAGATATGGAAGAAGTAAAGACAAATGATCGAAAAGAGATCGAAGCACGAATAATGCGGACACAGTTATTCATATCTTATGCCGCTTCAGCACTTTTACGACCCCAAGGGTTTGGATTTACTGTAGGAGGGGTTCTACGTAAGAAGCTTTCTGTCGTTCATGCTTTATAAAAATGCTTGGAACAGAAACAAATAATTTATTAGCAGTTCTACAGCAGAAAGTGGCCTTAGAAAGATACAAATAAATACTCTATATTATTATTGACAAACATAAGAAAAATTCAATCAAAATAAAAGTTTTATTTTTAACTATATTGACATTTTTTTCCAATTTGGCTCCCAGTAGTCTCCATTAATGACTAAGTACCGATACATTGCATCTTTTACAATCTTTACACTGAAAAATAGTTTAATTAAATAACGTAAACAATATTATTAATGCAATAAAATTTTTCATTGACTCGAACGATACAATAATTTTTGTAAGGATATTTCAGTTCGATCGCCAATCGATAAATATTTACTTGAGATATAAAATTAGTTTGATACTATTTTAATATAAAATTTTAAAATTGTTTTTCACACATACTACATTACTGAGCTATGTCTCTTTTCTTGCGGCTGTGCGATGTAAAGAATTCATAAATAAACGCATGTATGGCAAATATGACTTAGTTCATCAGTATTTAACATTTTTAAAAAATCTCTTATTTTTTTTTTTTTAATAATTTATTTATTGATATTTACAACTGTATACACATATATACAATAAGTAAATTTGCTGTAAGTGACATAGTAACATGATAAAAACATGTGGAGAATCTACCCACTGATAGAACTCCAATAACATTTCTAGAGAAGTAGATCTCGAGGCCATCTTCTTTTCAGACGCCTAGGAGGATTATTAGGTAATGAAGGAGAAGTCAGGTTAGAAACAAGTGGATTTGGGTGGTTGAGAAGATTATTATGGAAGGAACGGTATCTGGTTCTGGCCAAATCGGCAACATATGGAATATAATCTCTTATTTAAATTGCAATATTTATAACCTGAAACATTAGTATAAGATGCATTCATTTTATTATTATATTTTGTCTTTATGATTGTTGTATGATTTGTTATTCTGACAAATCAGAGGAACAAAAAGTTTATCAGAAAGAAACAACGCATAATAAATAACCTAAAACTAAGATGGGTTAATAGTTTCCTGTTGTAAAAATACTAGCATAAATTATTAAAGAATAAAATTGAAAATATTTCTAATAAAGATATTTGTACTAATTAAATAGCGTTTAATAAGCATCAAAGCATTTTGTTTTATTCAATTTTGTTATGAAGAATAATGTCAGAAATTCTCACTCATAGAACACTTTTATGGCTCATGACTCTCTGAAATAAATAAGGAGTTCCATAGCTCACTGATCGGAAAAATTGACAACCGGATGATTGAAATTTCTCAACTCCAACACTATTATCTCACGACATTATCTCTCTCGTTATTCAATCACTTATTCACTCAGTCCGGACTGAGGGTATTATCTATTATCCCTGGTATTATCATCCTTTTTATTCATTATGGATCAATCCTTCAAAATGTTCATAGAATTAGTTCATCTTCGTTTAAGCACTCATCTTTCATACAAAAAGATTTAAAAACAAAAGTAATCAGTGCTACAAAAAAAATAATGGGAAAATTTAATGTTTAAGTTAAGTTTAAATTTAAGTTAATGTTTATGACTCAGAAACTAAATATTGCGTACCGTTGCTTCTGATACTTAACGACCCTCGATAATTTAATGACAGCGATTCTGTCCATCTGAATATATTTCAATTTATATAACAAAAAAAAGGGCACGAAATAGATATGACAATTCGTATCAACATTCTGCTTATGTAAAAATAAAAATTCATATCCAAGAAAAAACTACCTATATGAAATACATTTTTTTAACATGCCATATGGAAACCCTGAAGCTATTTTAAAGTCAAGGAAGTAATCTACTGAATACAAAAACTTCAGGGAAAGATATACTTGTCAGGTGTCAGGATACATGAAGACGTAGTGTCGTGAGAAACACTAGACATTAAATCACCATCAACCAAGCGGACTATGCGGTTCCTTATGCATAATTTATCAGTTTCAAGGTAATATTCTATTCTATTCAGGTAACAGGTTCCAGACGTAGTCTTGCAGGGGTTTCAGGACAATTATGGACGGAAAGATAAGATATGTATTCTTCAGGTAAATGGGCATGGGATGGGCCACCGTACCAGGTATATCTGAGATCCTACATGGATTTCCACTATATGGGAACAAAAAAAAGAAGAAGGTTGCTTAGGTCTCATCGTATAGAGGAACGAAAACTATTTTGTCTTTTTTTTAATAAAAAAAAACAACAAAATATGAAAATATTAGTAATATAAAGTGTTCAAACTATTTTTTTTTTTAATATAGTCAGGGTTGCGGTCAAAAAGAACAACAAAAATGCTTTACAACTAGTTTTTCCACTGGTATTGGGAACTTTCAACCACTTGATAATCCCTTTGATAATACACTCCATCTCTCTCCTACTATTTCCTTTGATAATAAACTCTACCAAATTTCCTCTCCCATGAATACCATAATAACTTACGTAACCTTAATAAAAGCCTTGCAAACAAAACAGAACAGAGAATTTTTCTCCCTTAATATAGATCCAACTCTATTTTTATGCTTATCATTGTTTATTGTATATAATTTTCATTTTAACTTGTTTTACATAATATTAACCCTACCTTAATTTACTTTTTCATATATCATATCTTACTATTTCAAAATGTTCTTATTGTTTTTGTATCTTTTTAGCCCTGATGACGCCCTACAAAGTGGAGCGAAACCTCGGATAATAAATAGTTGTAAACTATTTTTGTTCTTCTTTTTTGCCACAACCCTGACCATCTTCTTCATATTTGAAATTATACGGTCAATTTCTATATATATATATAATATATTTTTTTAATCTCTTTCTACCTACTGTAGGTTTCTGTTTGGGGTTTGTTAATGAAAATAAAAGTAGTTATTGAAAGTTTTAAAATTAGGAAATAGTTTAATAGAAGAAATTATTGGGACAAAGGCAATTAGCCGGCAGTAATGAATTTTAAGGAAAAAAAAAAAAAAAAAGGAATGAAGACAGAATAAGGAGCTCTTTGTAGGAATCCTTGAGAATGACCTGAGAGGTCGAAACGTCGGATGTTAAAAAGGGAATAAAGTTGAGAGAAAAGAGATCAAAATTGTTTTAAAAAGAAACTAAACCACTCTCAAACAACTATATAAATAAAAAATAAATCTAATATTTTTTTAACTTCATATCTCTATTAATTTGGAAAATATCATTAAAGGCGTGGGGAGAGCAGTAAACAGCATAGTTTTCTCAAGGCCTGATATTAAATTTAATTATTAGACAAGAAGATCCCTCATCCAGCTCCTCTTTAGTTTTCTACGTTATCGGCCCTAATTGTTGTAAAGTTGTTGAAAAGTTCTAATCATAGAAATTTACATGTTGCTGAAACTAATCAAACATCGAATTCCTCATACTCTAGCTATTTCCTAGTAAACAATTTTTTTATTTTGCAAGTGATTTGTGGCAAAAATTTAGGAAAGTTAGTAAAAGAGAAAGTTAACATTCAGCAGAGATAAATTCTTCCTTTATATTATGGTCCAATGACATATTTTTGTTTAATATAAGTCACATTATGTACTACACTGTAAGAGACTACAGAATTTATCTACTGCTTAAGGCACTTAGTAAAGCGTTACTTGTAACAAGTCTAAACGTAATATCTTATTAATAGTTATACTTCAATCGAATATATCGACTTATACAATAATATTTACTTCATGTTTTCCAAGAATTTTTGAGCCATTATAGGTTGAGATTAGTCATTTGTACGTGGTATGTAGTAGTGCAGGGTTTAATAAAACCCCAAAGGGTTGGGAACGAAATCATTTCTGAAAACTAAAAAAAAGAAATGATCTCAAAGTACAATTTTGAATTTAAAGACTAATCTCTTTTCCAAGAAAAACCTGAGTTTTATCCAGAAATACATAAGGTAAATGGGTTTATCACTGTTGTAAAATTTCATATTCGTTAACCGGTTAAAAAATAACAGGTATGTCACGTGGGAAAACACCCCAAATAAATAAAAATAATATCCAACTTATATAATTCTAAGGACAAATTAAACCTTTTTTTTTAAAAAATTTAAATTCTTTATTCCTAATAACATACGCTGATGACACATGTGTACTGTCTTCAAAAAATGCCACTACTAATGCATCATAAACTCTACAGGCACACATAACATCCATTGAAGAATGGTGTCAAAATTGGAGAATCGAAATAAATACTAACAAATCCCATCATATACCTTTACTCTCCGTCGTAAACTCCTACCCTTTTTAGGTTTTTTTTTTTTACTTTAAAAAGTATCGTTTTTAAATATCCCACTAATGCCGATTGAACGACTTAGGACTGTCCCTAACTGCTACGTTGGACTCTTTCTTGACAAAAGACTTCCCCATGAAATGAAATCCTGAAATCCCATACTAGACTTAAACGATAAGAAACTGATTGTAGACTTCCCATTACTACATCACCTACTTGACAAACGCTCTAAACTTCCCCTTTACTAAAAAAAAAACTATTATATACTATGATAATCAGACCAATGTGGACTTACGGAGTTAAGATCCTTACAGTCCAAAACCCCTAAAATCCTTGATGCTTGATGATAAATAAACAAACAAAAATTATAAATTTATAACGCTTTAAAAAAAGATTCAATGAATGTTTATTTTATATTAATATTTGGCCATTATTTCCATTGCGATGTGGTACCAGTAAATAATATTTCAATTGTTATGGCTAATAAACTATTACTGCTCCTGTCTCCCTTTTCTCGACAAGTGAATACCGGTTTAAGATTTCCCCGGCAGATTTATTAAATACAAAACAAGCTACTAACTAACGATGTCAAGTTCAAGACCCATAGAACAAGTAGAAAAAGAAAAAAACTCGAGGAATGAACTTGCTTGCCTGGGTCCGACGAGCCTATAAATTCAATGCCGGCCTTGTTGGTCTTATCTCGGAGATCTAAAGCATTACGCCCAAGATTTATTATATATGTTATATCGGCAATAGCTATGGTATTTTCGCAATTATTCTGGTACCTTCAGGGACACAAGGGTGAAGTCTGTCGAAGCTTGCGTCACACATGTTATGTGTTCTATTTCGCTCATTGTTAACAGCACGGAATAGAACGTTCAAAGGAAAAAAAAAATTAGCGGAGAAGGAATTTGTAATTCTAAATACATTCTCTGTGACAAACCAAGCTCTGAGTCTTCAATACTCGACAATGTGGGCATTGAAATGTTTTCGTGTCGAAATAATACAGAATAATATTCTCATTATAATGTTACTGTTTCACAAAAGGCTCTTTAAAGGTGAAATCTTTTCAGGCTCTACACAGTACGTCGTAATTACACTGCTTCAAAAATCAAATAAATTAAAATTTATGATTTTTTTTCTTTTTATGCTACTGCTTAACGAAAGATTATTGTATACCTTAATGATCCATATAAATATATGATAATATTACATATTATAGTTAAAACTAAATAAAAAACAAAACTAAACAAAGTGAAAAAGAAAATTCACAACCTAATTGATTTTTGGATTAACTAGAGTAAAACATACTGCAGCTTGTCAGTAAAAACTTCAAACGTACTGCTGCAACAATAATAACCAGCTACAATATTACAATTAACTGATAACTTAAAATTACAATTTAAATAAATATTTCCCGATAAGTATATTTTACACCATTATTTTTAAATCCATCACTATTCTTATTTTTTGAAATATCTTCTTTTTTAAAATTTTTTTTCTATCCTATAATTTCTGACACTGAAACTTCAAACTGCTTATCAATAAGTTTAAAGTTAGGGCAAGTGCACCAGTTATTGGTCTTTGTTTTTATATTATTAAGAGTTGGGTGCCATCAGCTTACAACTGGCACCAGTTTTGAAACGGTGGTACGAAACTCATAATATTTTAAAACATAAGATGACCTGACAATAACTGATACATAACCCTCTATGTTTTATTTCCCGCACACAAGCAATTGTGAAAAATAACGTACTTAGAGATTATTTTATTATTATAACACAAAAATACGCAATACAAACATTAAAAAAGTGTTCGCTATTGTACAGTAAATAAATTCCACAAAAGTTTTACATAGACTAGATCTAGAAAATAAATTTTTATTTAAAACAAATCTACCATATATTATAGTAAACCTTATAAATCTTCGGTATAGAAATTTTATAAAACATGATGTCCCCGACAAAATCAAAATTGACCATTAACGGCTGGAACCCTATTTGGGTTATGCAAAGGTTACTTGTAAATAAATCCCCAAAAGAGCTTATCTTTACTAAGAGATAAAAACCTATCCCATTTTACCTTATTCTGGATAAAATATTGCCATTTTATGTTCAAACCGTCTAGAAAGCGTATTGAACATAATTTTGAAATTTATATATTATGAGGTATTAGTAAAAACATTTCACAATTCATTTAGCATGAATTTGTCATTTTAATTTTTTTTTTAAATTATATAAAATCTTCCATTTAAGTGACTTCTTGTACTTTAACATTTAAATGCTTATCCCCAGACTGCTGAGATAGTTCTGGTTCTAGACTGACATCCGTATGAATCGGATAAGTTAGTAGATAGCCGTAGGATGAAGTTAACTAAAAAATTCGATTGAAGTCATAGTTTAAATGAAACCATGCAAAAAATTGCAAATATTGACTACTTTCATCTAATACAATATATCTAATACAATGCAAAGTTCTTATCAACGTATTTGTCTATTAATTGCAATGGAAATAAATAACAGCTTTGGCAAAGATCTAGAAAGACACCATACTAAATCAAATGCAGATCGTAGATACTTGGAGTGGATTAGAGTGTCCAATAAAAAGCGGGCAAAGGTTATAAATATTTATTAGCCTCCTACGTAATGGTCGGTGGTCAGGACCTTTGTATACAAATGGCTGACTTAGGGCAGATAAAATGCCGCAGTTTGTATGCGGAGGCTGGTTGGACCAGAGAGCAAAGGCGTGTCCGTCCCGTCCCATCAAAACCAGCCAACCCTTGTACCGTCAGCGGAATATTTATCTTAGTCTAATCCAGACGAGGACCTCTTGGATGGTTTGATAGTTTTAAAGAAATCATTAAATGGTGTTTCAACGCAATGATTTCATGTCTTTGGAAGATAAATGAAAATACGACGAGGAGAAGTGAAGAAATAAAAGAAATATGAGACCATTCCATTTGCAAGCATCTGGTTTTTAGTAGAAGAAAACTCGATCAATAACCAATAGGTTCACTTAATTTTAATTTTTAGCATTGGCAATGTTATCGAAGCATACGTTACTCATTTAATTGCCACATTCTATAATTTTGAGAATTCTATATTTATATTATATAATGTTTTTTTTTTAAATAATCGAAAGGTCTCTTCTAAAAATGGTTCCGTCCATGACATTTAATAAAGTGATTTTTCGACGTAAAATGCTTACTTCTGACTGATACGTCATGACACAGAGTCAGTTCTTAATCCTTAGATAATAATAACAAAGGCCAGTATGCGCTGTATCTAAAAATATGTTAATTTGGTAAAATATTAGAATTATTGTCTTATTACTATAAATTTTGAAAAAATGCTTGAACAGCGTAATATGTAACTCTTCAGTTCAATTCGTTCTTACTGAAGGGTATTTTTTTTTTTCAAGTTTTACGGTTTACGATTTTGAATATTCCTTTTTGATCACGTAGGGATTACCATTGTCGAGGTAGGTTGTGCGTAATTAATTAGTTCAAGCTCCAATCTAAGATGTAAGATGGTCTATACCAGAAGGCCTCGAAAGTTCATGTTGATATTGGTCAGATAGCATTTCATTTTTCATTTCCGTGTTTCTCAAGAGTATGTTTAATATTTCTGTACATTTTTTAAGTCTCAAAATTCGTTTTAAAAAACTGTAAACAATTATTAAACTATGTTTATATTTCATATATCTACGAAAATAAAACCTTATTAATTAATCGAAACAAAAAATAGTATATATAAAATTAATATACCGAAAACAATTACTCATTAATGGAAGATTTTTTTTTTTTTTAATATCCATTCTTGTGAAAGTTCTTCATCTTTTTTATTTCCTCTTCATTTGTCCATTTTTCGGGCTCGGCATCACAATAAATATTTAAATTTTGTGTATAATGGAGAAATAGTGCACTACCTAAAGTAAAAAAAGAATGTGCTTAATGAACGATACTATTCTACTGATAATGGTTATTCTTGGTAATTTATAATTTAAAAATTAATAGGTTTCCTGACTTTGGATGCAATGATTCAGCCATGAAAGTAAATTCGTAATATTTTTTGTTTATCAATTCTTTATCGGTCGATCAATACACACGATAACGTTGTAAAATCGCCAGTAGATCGAATAAAAGTGGTAAAGAGACGATTTTTTTTTTTCAAAGATTATTTTATTTTATTTTTTTCTCTCTCTTTTTCGGCCAAGACTCCCATTGGAGTCCTATACTGCCTAACCATGGTTGGGGGTCAAAGTTCTTCATTTTGTGGGACCGCTACTCAATGAAAAACGTCCCAGGGCGGATTCAAACCGGCACCACCAATAGACATCAAATTGGTAAGACTGTGTCTTAACCACTGAACTACGGGCAGCCCCTTCAAATATTATTATCTCAATCTAAAAAATAAAAAGAAGTATATTGCTTGAAAACGAAATACACCCAAGGGGGTACTAATGTCAGCCATTACAGTGTATTATTTTCTAAAATCATATTTCGTAGCTCAAATTACTCAGATATTGAGAGAGGAAGTTAGTCTGCGTACAAAATCGACCTACCATCCACAAGCTCAAAGGGATGAGTGGGTGAATGCCTCACAAGACATTTCAAGGTCCCCACTGCCAACCCCAGGTCGACAGGCAGATCTCAATACACTCTTCTGCATCTTGCATTATGGGCACTTAAATCCTAGTAGTGTTTCTCGGTTATTAGTAATATAATTAGTTTTATACGCTTATATTTTAAAAATAACCAAGTCCCAGAGAAGAAAAAAAAAACAAATTTCCAAGAATTATATCATTAGAAAAACCTGTTGATTGCCTCAGTAAAGAAACCAATTCACTGTGAGCTGTTGCAGCAGCTGTGCAACCTTGGGGGTTATCAGAGAAGATAATTGTTTTACCTTCGATCTGTGGAAAGGAAAACGAGTCGAGTTTCTCATTCTCAATGCAAAAGAAAATCAAGCATACAAAATACCTTTAAGCCTTGAATTGATATAGTTCGCCTGAACAGTTCGAAAACTCCAATAAGCCATTTAAAATTATATTCAAACTAACAATAAATTAATCCCAAATCTAATCATACTTATAGAAACATTAAAAGAAATAAAAAATATTTTCACACATTCATATGAAAATCTGTGTTTGCTTTTTCTTAAAAAGTTTAAGAATCAATAGGGATTTATTTTTTTTTAAATTGTATTAATTGACACTTACTGTACTTTACATAAAAATACGTCTTGTACATTTGATGTTAGATTATAATGGTATGATATAGGCTTGTAGAGAAACTACCCATTGCTAGCACGCTGATAACATTTCTACATAAGTAGGTCTCGAGGCCATCTTTTTTCTCAGACGCCTCGGAGGGAGTAAGACTAAAAGATGGAGCAAGAATAGAAATTAGAGGGTTTGGGTAGCTAGGAATTTTCTATAGGAAGGATTGATATCTGGTTCGGGCTAGATCGGTTGTATATGAAACATTAAGGACTATATACATGATTTTATTTTTGAAAAAAGTATGGAGCATTAAGATTTTACGAAGGATTTTGGATTTTAAGAATTGGATACGAGAGGAATTCGAAGGTTTAGTGGAGCCTCAAATTTCAACTTCGTATGTCTTGATAGGCCTTATAGTAATTATTACATTGCTGGATAGTGTAGTGAGGTGTTTGGAATCCATACTGGTGATCTGATTTACTTAACTTCAATTTTCCTTGTTTAGAATGTTTTCTAATATTTAATATTTCTATAAATTTATTTTTCGTTGATGTACTTATTAAAATTGCTCTAATTAATTTTATTTAATTATTTTTATGGGATATGTATGATTCGATTTAATCATTCAAGAAAGAATGTTTTTTTTTTTTAATTAGTAGTATACTTCTGGAAAGTGTGCCTCATTTATAGTTATGTGTATTCGAAGCATAAACTACTGCTTTGAGCTCGATTTTCCAAGATTTAATGAACCACGCCAATCATATTAAAAAATATAATGTAAATAAAATTAATAAAATTAATAAGTAAATAAAAAAGTAATGTCCACTTTATGAATAGGAGCGATTCTGTCTATCGAAGGAACTGGAAATACAGCGGAAGGATTTCGCAAAAAAAAAAAAAAAAACACCGGTGGTGATATGCATATTATAAAACCAAACTAAGGACCACATTCCATTTAACATTAATTACTTTATGTACGTGATATTTAATTTAAAATCAAATAATGATTGTAATAATATATTTTTTTTAATTAGTCCAATTCTCTAAAAGATAAAAGGAATCTCAACATTAAAAAAAAATGAAGTACATGCAACACATTTGTTTAAGTTTCAAAATAGGTACGTGTTGGAGATGGTTTGGCTAGGTTAAATCCAAGATCAATCTCTGAATGAGTAACCGTTCTTATATATTCCTACCGCTCCTATATACCGTTTTTTATTTAGAATAATTATTACCGAAGGGTTTACAAATATAGAGGTATAATAATTAATTATATATTCCCTTAATTAAACTAGACAATCCAAAACTTATTCTAGACAGCAACGAAAGAGTAGTATATAAAAATAAAGAAATCAAATAAAGATTCCAAAAACCTAGCATTTTAAAACATTGAGACATTTTTGATAATATTTTTAATTATCTTTCTTTATAGAGTAAAGTAGGAACTTGGAGGAAGGATATAATGAAGGGGGTTTGCTGGCAGGAAAAATGAAGCCAAAAAGACGGCCCTTATGATGGGCTAGGGGCGTGGCAAAAAATTAATACGAGCCAATTACTGGCTGACTTCTGTTTCAGTTTAAACTACTATGGCGGACATTCCTAGTAAAGTCAACATGAACCTAGCCTCCGAGGGATTGTTCAATTGGCTTCACTTTTGCTTTAAATAAGAGTAGGGTTACGGCACCCGATGAATAGGAAGTGGTGCAAGACTCTGCACGCCGATGTCAGATTTGTAAGTTTCCCTATATAAAGCATGAGCGGAGTAATGCAAGAAATTAATTCGTAATCAGTAATATAAAAACAAGTTTCATGGATTTTTACTGCCATAGAATTAATTTAAAATCGAAATATTTGAAAATATAAACTTTCTCTTTTGGAATATATCAATCTGGTGGCCTTTAACCAGATACTTATGCTGGTATTATAAACATCTGAGATCTGCTCTAACAGTGTGTGCACAAAAAAATGTGCCAAATAGTTGGATAGCACAGTTACCATCCTTCATAGTGAAACTAGGCATAATTTGTCAACACTTTACTGAATGCTTTATTTGTGTTTTTAAAAATGAATGTTTTTCATCACCTAGACTCTTTGCATCTTTATGTAAGGAGTAGAGCAACCTTGAAGTTTCCTTTCGCAGTTATTTATTTTCTCATCGAGTATTTATTATAAATCTTAAATGGAAGAATATGAGGCTAAACTATTTTAATAGAAACATAGTATCTTTCCAAAACTATTTAAATTTGGGCCATAATTTCTGCGAACATTTTTAATGCAAATCATTATAGTGAGATTTCCCCACAGGTAACCGAGTCACCATAGGTATAAGTATACCAATCGGGTTCTAGAAATCTTTACGACCGTTTAATTGCCATAACTCATAAATTAACTGTTATTGAATAAGGTCGCAGCACCTGAGACCCGTAGAGCCATAACCCAGCGACCCAGTTAGTTTATTAAACGCATAATGAAATCCATTACGACATTAAGCCTGATCAGAGGCGAATGGGATCTACGGAGGAGGTCCGGATCGGTAAAGAACCCAGCGACATAAATGATAATTGCTCCCGTCTCCCCACTCAGGTTGTAAAGTCCTCACGTCTTCAAAGGATCCCATAAAGGAATTTATGAATGGAGTAGAGAACGGTACACTTTCATATGTCACTGCACCTACTAGAGTTCTATAATTCTCTTCATCTTCACGAACACATTTTTTCATGAATGGTATAGCTACTTGTTGCTGTTTCGAAGAATGATTTATAATTTTCGAGCAATAATATATTCCGTTTCTACAAAAAAGCATTGTGATAAAAAATCCGATTTAAAAAACAGTAATTCTACCATTGGTGGAGTTTCACAAGATAAACTCATAATTTGATTGTAGATAAACCATACAAATACTACAGTATACATTATACAAACAAATATAGTGTAAACTCACTTAACCAGATGAGTTCTGTATATATGGGAAACCACTATTACTTATAATTTCAAAGAGATCCCGATATTGCAATTATGATTAGTTTTCAATGAAATACCTCTGTTTCTAAGAATTTTCAAAATTTAGTAATCGGGATTTGATTTCTTGAATTTCTTCGATGTTTACCCCTATAATTGGTTCGATAGCCTGCATAAATACGACAATTAATAAGGATTGGACATGCTGCAACACTTTGTTTTTATGGACTAGCTTAGGTTTTGTACGATTAAAACATAAAAGTGTACAAAATGTCGAAACATGAGAGTTGTAAAGAAACTTTAGAAAAAGAAGGAAAAAAGGATTAGAAACCTTACATAAATGTTTTTATATATCAAATAAGACAGTTGTGCCATATTTAGTCAAACTTTATGCCAACAAGAATTACTTTAACATCCGTAGCACTCAAATAAAAACCAATATACCTGATTTTTTCCCAAGCTTAAAGTTTTGTATTGTTTCACAAATAAAAGTATATACACATAAAAACATAAGTATGCAATTTTTATTAATATTTTCATCTCTTTATGGCAATCACGGGGACCTCTCCAAGGGGCCCTCTAAACATAACAAGGCAACAATAATTTTAAATCTATATATTTGGAAAATTAAAATAAAATCCCTCTTTAAGTGATAAGAAATTTTATATCTCTTGAGTTATACAGGTTACACCAGATGTTAATACCCTATCGTAAAAACAACATCCTCACCTAGTTCTAAATCCTTTATTAATGAAATGAACTAAAAATATATGGAACGAAAAGTGTCCCTCTTTAAATATATTTAATATATCCAAATTAAACAAGCTAAAAACAGAGATGGGCAAAAATTGGCTATGAATAGAACAACAGTTAAAATTCTCATAAGTATGACCCTTATTCATGAATGAACCATTAATCAATAAATATCATATCCATAACAATTTTAACTATTAGGTCTATATCTAATTTTTGCCCAACTCTGCATACATAAAGTAGGAGGGGAGTTATCCTACAAGATATTCCGCTATTTTGACCAGAGTGGGTAGGTAGTTTTCATTTCTTGGGGCCGCCTCTAAGTAAAAGTCAACTCGTCCAGACCAGGATCCAACCAACCCCCAACAGGATGTGCAAATATAAGTAGAATATAAACTACACAAGACAAATAAAAGAAAGAACGAACAGCTAATGCCTTGAAAGAATTAATTGGAAAGGCATATTTATATCCAAATCAGGCAATACTTAAAAGAAATTGAAATATTAAATCAATTTTATATTGTTAAACAATGGTGCCTCTAGTCTAATGCTGCTCTAGGTATCAAAATGTTAAATTAATTAGGTAAACAAAGAAAATCCAAAATAAATCTTGAACCATATAAATTATCTACGTTTAATTCAAGCTATACGGAATTATATTGATTATTATGGTGATTTAAATTAATTGGTGATCCACGAACAACTGGCCTCCAAGAGGTTTGTAATGGGCACGGGCAACCTTTACCAACACATATTTTGGTGACGATTCACTGTTAGCTATTCTTCCTAATATTTCAGTGTTAGTAAAAAAAGTTTAACAGGTTTTCACAATAAAGGTTACTCTGAATAAACTTAAAAGAATCTTTCGAATACTTCCCCGGGAGAATCCCCTTTGCCCCAGGTCGGGAGTAGGAGTGGGTCGCATATGGTACAATTTCCGGCTCAGTGGTCCGCAGACTTCCATTAGTTGGAAACCCGTGTTAAAAATTAAAGATTTACTGCATTTGTTGAGAGTGAAAAATATTGATACAACAGATTATACTATTTTCATTTATTTATTTTATTAAATTAAAATAATATTTTATTTTTTAAAACCATTAAATAATAACAGTTATTGGCACACGCTAAAATAAATAAAAGAAGGAAAAGTAACTTATTAAATAGAAGCAGGTAATGAGGATCATTCATAATAGGTATTTATTGAACTAAAAAAATTCTATATATTAAAAGGAAGAATATATTGATCAACTAACTGTTCTAATTGCCATCATAAAAAACACCATGTCTATAAAGATCATGTTGCTTTAAGATTTATTAGTGGTCATCAAGTTCTATGAGAAATCATAACTTAAATAAGAAATATGTAAAATTATTTGCACTAATTCAATGGAATATCAATGCGCCATAAAATCACATCAATAGCTGTAAGTGTACAATTAATTTGTAATTTATTTTTAATTTTGCAATGATTAGAAGTATTACGAAATAATAAATAAAGAAGCCAACTTTTTTCATGAATTTTACTAAATAAACTTCAATTATTTTTTGTTAATTTTCTCTATTGTAAATTTTATTTTAACATTTGCAATTAAATATTAGAATCAAATTTAGTGAGTTGCAGGTATTAAACAGCACAACAATTCTTCAACTAATTACAAAAAATTATCTCCCTCATACTTGCATTTAGTTTTTAACCAATTGAAAGTCTCAGTTGGTAGCAGAATTTCATTCTTACAACCCTGCTGAATCCCTGCAAAGTTAGGTGAAACGTTGGTTAACAATAAATGGTTTTCTTTTACTATTCTGATACCTTTATTGACCGCCAGCCGGACTATCTTTCTCCAATCTACAACTTACCGTCAACTATCTTCTTCCAATATAACATTTTTGATTTTTTTTTTAATACATAATTTGTTCACTTTTAATTTTTTTACTTGCTTTTTATTAATGACGCTTCGACTGTCATTGTTATTTGACGACTCATACGTGTTGTTAATTAAAAAGGTGGTTTGTGTGCGACAGTTCTTTTGAAGAACATCTTGAGATGCTTTTGGTGTTTGATTGATATTAGTTTAAACGAGGAAGCAATATTTTAAATTTTTAAGTCTGAATGACCTTTAATTTAATTTTAAAAAATACTTCTACAAATCACCTAAAATAAATGCAATAATTGTTTTATACAATTACCTAATAAAATTATAACCATTTTATTTTATTTACAGCCTGTTAATATAGGTGATGATTATCAATTTATAATAAAGTTGACATTTAATATATAACAAATAAGGATATGTATGTAATTTAGTTCATAGTTGATTAAATGGAAAGTGTGAAGGAGTATAGAAAAAGGATCAAGGAAAAAGACCATGGTGAGTAAACATTACTAATTTACTATGCCCTCATTACATTTCACCTAACTTAATACCCCGCGTTATTTATATGACTGTTTCATGAGGGTCTACAAACTGTTATACTAAACTATACATACGTACATGCACAAAACGCGTTGAAACAAACAATACTATGATTGTGTTAATAATTAACCACTATTTTATTAGTCATAAAATTTATAAACCTATTACCTAAATAAATATCTATGATAGCTTATTTCCTCATTACCAATGCCTGAATCGATGTAATTTTAAAAATTCGGATATTTATAAATATCTGACATTACATTTCTTCATAAAACATTGTATTTAATAAAACCATTGTTCATGTATAAATAAACTAAATAGTCGATAGTTTTATGCTTAGGGGAAAAAATATAATGTTGAAAAATTAGTTGTTTTTGTTTTTTTTATTTCTATGACGCTTTGTATGCTATATTTGTAACGGTCAAAGGGAAATAATTCGAATATTATACGTAATGCTCGATCAATATTAACGATTTTCACTGGAAATGTATAATGTAATAAATTCTGTGTTTTACACTGCACTCAATCACACTAATCGGTCATTATGTCTGTGATAAAATTTTGATATAATATGGTAAGCAATACTCAATATACAATATATATAGTGACCAAACAGTTGTTTACAATATGTCTAAATAGCAAATTGGTTCTGACAAAATGTAAATTGACGGGTCAGTATGATAAAACAATGGGTAAATAATGATGAAACAATATGTCGACCCGTTCAGCGGTTTTGGTCATTACAATAGTGACCGGTAATCATGTACAATATCCAATTATTTACTTTGACCGTAGAATATCTACGTATTCGTACTCAGCATGTGGACTACTCTCTATCAACAAATCTACTTTCTAGTGCAATTTCTTTTCTATGTGTTAAAATAATAAATCTCTTCAAAAAAGAAATAGAGCATTAATCAAATAAAGTTTATATAAATCTCTCAGGCATAAAATTTAGAATGTTTAACTGTATAGTTTCTATATACCCAAGCAATTCATAGCAGAGAACATTCCTTAGAAACAGTTCAATATTTTATCATTCTTCGGATTGTAAAGACTATTTTTTTTAAATTTCTGAATTGATTTAAAGATTATATTTCTGTTAAAAAAAGACAGTTCGAGGGGCGATTGATTTAATCGGTAGGGTATCTACCAATTTTAATTTAACAATCACCATTGCGACAAATCAAACATAGGTAAATCTTGAATCGTTCTAAATCTATGCAAAGGATATTTATTTTTTAAAATGTACATGTACCTAAAGCTCATAACTCTATATAATTATGATCGCAGCCAATATTATGATTATGCATTTGAAGGCACTCTTTTTTATACTCAGTTTTTGATGTCACACTCCCCAGCAATGAATGAAAACCACTTTTTGTTAGTTAAATATTTATTTAATAAATTTGTAATATTACATGAAAATTAATCTAAAAAAAACTTTCTACTTACGAAAATAACAGAGGATCTCATTAAGACAGTTCGTGACTCCGGAATCCTATCAACGCACAAAAAAAAAAAAAGGAAAAAGAAAAAACTAAAAGCGGAATAGGAGAATTGACCCTACGAACTAAAACATAAATGATCGGGGTAAACAAAAAATGTCAAATGCAGTTTTCGGGGGCGTGTCCTCGTCGGGGGTGTGACAGGGGGCGGGTTTATACTCGATTAGACGTGTTTCGAAAATGCGGACTGTGTGTCTCAGCCAGCTATGACAGATAAAACTAATGAAGATATTTGTCTCACAACAGCAACGTAGGCTGGATAGGTTGGCGGCCATCTTGCAAGATGGTGGGCTGTCGTCATGGCAACCAGCGGCCAATCACATCGGCCCACGCCGATACCTGTTACACCGGTCCTGGCAGTCGCTCTAGTCCTGATTTGCCTCCTGTGTTGGCTTTCTCCTTCAGCTAGCTGTATTATGATATAATTTTCAATTGAAAAATGAATGAATCAAAAATACTAAAGATTGAATGAAAATAATTTAGAAATATCACAACACATAAACATGACCTCTAGACGATATTTTTAATGAAGAAATAATAGATCTAAAGCTATATCAATGTTCATAAATTCATCTTTAAAGTTTTAAACAAATTGTATTTATTAGTCACCATTTTTTACAGTCATCACAACATAAATTTAAAAATTATGTTTTATATTACTGATAGAAAGGTACAGAAAATAAATTATATTGATATTCATCTATTTGTATACTTTCCTCTGTAGTGATAAAACTTATTTTATTAATGACGATAATAAACTTTATAATAAAACAACAAGAATATATTTTTTTACATCCTACAATAATATAATGACACTGTCTTCTACTTTGATAACTATTAAATAACATTGTTTATTTTTAATTGGCTTATACCCTAATTTTTTTATGAATGGAAATTGTACACAACGAAATCGAATCACAGAGAAGTAATAACTATAGACTTCCAGAATGTATATTGAAAAAATAAATAAATATAAAAACAAAACCAAAAAAAAAAAAAGAACAGAAAAACCACGGAGAAGAGTCAAAAAGCAACAAAAAGAGGGATAAGCTGTATGTTACCGACTGTTAAAGGACGAAGTGCCACTTATATAACCTTAATTGCTCATAAAGCACGTAATTGGCAATTTTATGTCCACAAATTAATTTACTGGCATCTTTAGTAAACCTGGAACACTTTGGCTCACCGACTATCAAAGTCTATGTACTTAGCTATACAGCTCAATCTTATGACCGCAACTAGTTCCTACAGCATTTAAAAAAATATATATATTACAAATACCTATTGTAACCGTTCTTAAATTTAAAATTAAATAGTAGATACATATCTATTAGATAAATAAAATTATATAGAAGGTATATTTAAAAAAATAAAACGAAATATTAACTATCCTATAAATATATTTAATAATATTAGTGGTATCTCAGAAAAGAATATTGTTTTTCAAATTTAAAAATGAACAATTAATCTGTTCGATACAGTAGTTCGTTAAAACTGATAACTTAATTTTGACAACAATCAAAGTTTAAAACATCTTATAATTCTTATTCTTAGTTTGTTATAAAAAAAAAAAAAAACAATAAATCTTCAAACAATAACAAATAATTTTTTTTTTTTAATATTTCAAAATTCAAGTGAATCGATTTCAATATCATTATTCTTATAGAAATTAAAAATAAGAATAAATTATAGAACTGATTTGATGTCCATGAAAAAGATAAGCAACAAATGTTCACATATAGCCCCGGTGATGTGAACATCAAAATTGGAAAAAGAAGAAGATTAAGAGTGGAAAATGAATCCCAGCTATGGGAATCATACAATGGATTGATTTTTAAATTATATTAATTAATTAATAAATTTTTTAAGTCTCTTACATCTAAAAGAATAAAGTTTCCACATTTTTATAAGTCTGTTTCGTGAATTAATACAGCAAAAAATGTGTATAATATTTTAAAATAATTTTGATTATCATTTTTGCAGCTGTTTTAATAATATTTGTTGAAAATTAAAATTAAAAATGAATACGGCTATGGTGGTTAAGAGCTTAAAGGCAGATTAAATTGAAGAAACTGTAATAACACGAATATGCCAATTGGTTAGGTACCAATAGGTTTAGGCAGCCAACGAAAAAGTTTTCCCCAGGTTTTGCAAGAAAAAAAAGTATGTTGATGAGTATAATTTACCTTTATAGGTATTGAATATTCATTATTATCTTTACTTTTTTTCTATTTTGCTATAAATATTTTTCCCAAAATATTTTTTAAGATTTAAATTATATTTCTTAATACAAAAAAAGATATTTTATTTTATGAATATCGAAACTTTTAAAATTAAGCAATTTATGGTTTTTTATTTATTAGTTTAAACAGTTAGAATAACTTTTTTATTTTAACGAATAACAAAAGGAAAGTTACTAGGAAATAGTCATTTTATTGAACATAAAATTTCACTGAAACCAAAATACTTTAATATATATATTTA
>NW_027108914.1:3817946-3866546 GCF_000696795.3 Halyomorpha halys
TTTTCAGTTGGGGACGTCTGCGTGTTGCAAAAGTTGCCCCATTAGGAGCTAAAGCGGCGGTAGGTCACGAACGGCTCGTGCCGTCGCGGAGTGCGGTCACGTTATCTGCGACTCCAGCTGAAGCAGCCCTGACTCCGCATAAGTCCTGGTTCTTCTGGGTCAATGATCACCCTCCAGCAGGACTTAGATAAAGTCACTGCATTCATTTTAGAATATTAGAACCTAAGTTACCTTACAATACAGACGAAGATGGTGTAAAATGGGGATGCTAATTTTACCCGTTTTAACTCCTTACCGAAACGGGTAAAATATAAACCAATAAAAACATTATTTACTATAATGCCTTTTTTCAAATATTACACCACAATTATATACAATGAAATTTGAAATGTTTGTCACAGTGGTACAATAAATTGATTAAAAAAAAAAAATCCCATCTGACCCTTTGCTCCATTTGCAGGGTAAAAAGGGGAACCAACGTTAATTCAACTTCAAAGAAACCTATGACCTATTTTGGGTCCAACATCGGAATCTCCAACTCCGTGTCTACCCTTCTTCAGAAAAGTTATAATAATATAAATATTTTTAGTCATTTTCTTTTCTTTCTTTTTTTTTTAGTTGTTTTTTTACGTAAGATGGCTTGTTATATGAACTAATTAACGTAATTCATTTTGATATCACACCAAGAGGAGATTCTGTTAGTTACTGCTCTCATTTATTCTTAACAAACTAAGTTATTGTGGAAACAATCGCAATCCCTTGTTGTAACAATAGGGTAAACGATGGAATAAGAAATGGATTTGAAAAAAATGATTTGTCGCAGCTTATTCTTTTTATATATAAATATTAAATTAATTAGACTTGAATTATAAAAGGTTGGTTCCTCATTGCGTATGTGGGGTAAATTAAAATTGTCTACTAAGCATTGTGCATAGCCAAGACAGCTTTAAGGTAATAAAATCGAACTAAAAATTAATCATATGTGATGAGGTTTAATTTTCGTACTCCTATAGTTTCTTAAATAACATAACGGTATTATTAGATGGTTGTGTGACACAATTCTAAAACCACTTAATGAAACAAAATACTTGTACCACATCAACACTCCAAAGCTTTTGATTCCAGTACCTTGTAAGGAAGTATTTAACAAGCATTATACGAGAAGGTTAAGTGAACAAAAGATATCCACTTGACAGGGGCTGGGTGTACATCAAGATGGCCTCCCGCTTCAGAGCCGATCCATGGCTGATTTAACCGAGTAAATAAATTATCTCCGACAGCCCTGAAGTTGAGCCCTGTGCCTTTCCTGCTAAGCTACTCCATCTCATAGCCGTGAAATAAATAAATTACCAAAGTTATTTCCAGACTATAACAAGCCATTGATGAGATCCCAATCAATATGAGTGACTGAGCAATGCGGCCATATACCAACGCTAGCTCTAAAGACTCCATTAGGTTTAACGCCTGATCCGAGACCTGCCCAATCCCATTACCCCCGTTGACCCTCAATAAAACTTCCACTAGCTCCTTTTATCACGGCCGTAAAAGTAGAAGAAAATATATATTTATTTCCCCGTTTTTCCTAGATCTCATCTAGGAGAGATCTGGCAATCCGTTTTATTCCCAACAGCAGATACGAAATTGGAAAAAATAAAAAAATCCTTGAGAAAGAAGTAATAAGAATAAAGGGGAAATGGAAGAAAGCAATAACAGTCGAGGGGGGATTTATAGTTGGCGAATAAACTTTATTCTTTGAGATAATTCTAAAAGGAATTGAGAAGTTAAGCGAATTGTCATTCATGGCAATTTGATTAAGATTTGACGCTTCTATTAGGAGTCTGATAAATTCGCACTACTCATAAAAAAAAAAAAAGCTCATTTATTTATCTTCTGGCCATGATCTCTTAAAAAAAATACCAACTAAAGCTGATTTATAAACAAAAACTAATTAGAAATAATTAATTAATTAACTTTCTAATTATCGGTACCTTAGAATGAAAATCCCTCAGCCGAATAGAAGCGGTAGATGCAAAAAGGGCACATGAACTCGAGCGCACTTTTTCAATTTATCATCTCAATTGTTACATTAGCGGTAATGCGGCTGGAAGAGAAGAGCTGGGATCCCGGTATCCTGACTTACAAACCACTGGGTGGCAGTTCTTCGGGAATCCTTGGGCAAAATGTAAATATTGTATTAAATCTGTGATGATTTATTTTTTTATAATTATATTTTATTATTTATCTTGTTTGTTTTTGATTATTTAACTGATTTATCTGCCTATGAAGGTATGGATTTTATTATTGCACTATATTTTTTTATTACATACGTTAAAGTGGTATGATTGTGTACTTACAGCCCTGATACTTATTATCCTTGAGTTTGGCAGATTGTATTATTTCAATAAACGTTTAATAATAATAAAAAAATATATTATTATACAATCTAAGTTATAATTGCCCTCATAACTAATATACCCTAACCACATTTAATTATTTCATCAATCATCCATTTTTTTTATTATCAATTTTCTGTTTGTTCCATTGTTTTAACTATTTTCATGTTAACACTTAAATCTATAATACTGAACATCTGATCATGTTAACTTAAGTAACATAAATAAAAAGATATACTTGATAACTGGTTCGTCAAAATCATGTATTTAATTTTAGCAGTTATTAAAAGAATAGTGATAATCATTTATGGATGTTGTCTGAATTGTTTGATATAATTCCATACCTCTTTTAGATAAAATGGTAGAAGACGTTAAAATGTTGCCAGGAATTTATTTTAACATGTTTTTTCTTTTTTTATTGGACTTATGATTTAGCATAATTTACAAATTTTATAACTTTTTAGAGTGTTACTTTCTGACAATATAACTAAGTTTAAAGTCTCAACTGTGTCACTCGTTTTATGAGAGACACGCAGGCGACAATGATTCTCAACTTTTTTACAAGCTTCTGTAAACTAATTTTCAAGTGCGATAAAACTAGGAATAAACAGTTTAATGGCATTGTAAAATTTTAGCCTACTCAAATGAATTTTCCGTAAACTCGCAACGCGGAAAGTTTATGAGCCCAGAAAAAGTTCACTAATTCGGCTGACTGCTCAATAAATAAATTTCCTTATGAATAACTAAATTCAATATGTTATTCAAACCTTTTTATAGTGCTCTAGTATTTCAGGAGATCATAATATTCTACATCTGGTCATTACAGCATACTTTTATGTAAGCATGGAATATTTTATATATTTAAAAATTTAACTTAAATTAATAAATAAGAAAGAGCAGAAACTGAAAAAAACAAAACAAACATACTTATACTTTATTTCTATAATTTACTCTCTGCATACTTACTCTATTGCACCTATAAATAAGTTTTTTAATAAGGAGGGTCTGTGAAAAGAAGCAAAATTATATTTTCTGTAGTAGGTGACATTCCTAGCGAACTGGTGGTCTTATTCTAAGCTTTCTGATTATATAATTTTGATGAAAGAATACCTATCATTTAAAGAAAAAATTTTTATTAGAAAAAATATATAAAACATTTTTGATGTTGTTCAAGAAACAAATGTTTTTCTTTATTCCAACCAAGCTTTATTAAGCGGAAAATTCAACATTTTTAACTAACAGATACAGTAATTAATAATGAACGGGTTATTTATTAATACTGAGACAGTAGTAAATGTGATCATAAAAATGATACGTACTGAAAGTGTTATCTATTTGGGTAGAAATAAAATCATATAATTATCTTGTTGTGGAAATCTAAATAAACATAAATGATAAATAATAACTCTACTTTCATTGTATCTTTTTATTTTAGCACTGGTGACGACCTACATTGTGGGTCGAAACGTCGGCAATAGATAGATATTTGAAAACTATTTTTATCTTCTTGACCGCCATTTTCTTCTAAAACGTATTTGCAGATATATCGTGAGGGATAAATCAATTTCTTATGTGATAATTGTTGTTATACGGTCACTATTCTCTAAAATCAGGTTCAATTAGATTTCGGACCAGTAAAATATAAAATTTCTGAATACCCTGTTTGTGGTTTCATTCCAAACCTTGCTTATCATAGTACTATAATTTCTGAAGTATATTTACTTTAAGACTGAACACCATTTTCATAAATGCAGTAATATAACACCAAGATTTAAATAATAGTCTAGTCAAATTAACGTTTCGTTCTTCTCAAGTTTTCATTGCTCATTCCGTAAGCAAGAACGCGCCGCTGGCAGGACAAAAAAAAGGTCCTTCGTCCTTTGCAGCCTCCGAGGCACGGTTTCCATAAATAACTTCAGGACAGTGTCCTGTGAATGTAAGATGGCCGCCTGACACCTGAGATAGCTGCGAGGTTTCTCCATAAATTGCCTAGTCCCGCCTACCAGGACCGCGGTTCACACGTCTTCCTTTTGTTATACTGCATTTCATATCATAATGTTTACTTTATGCAGCAGCTGTAGCCCATTGCAACGGCACCTCTGTGAGAAATTGTTCTTCAAGGGGTCGTCCGACATGTACGGTAATAAAATGTACACGTGGCAAGGGCATGGAAAACTCGAGAGCGAGAGATGAGAAATTAATGAAGTACACCGCGCATGGAGGGAGATACATTCTCAGGAGTCTGATCCTATAATTTTTTTATATTAGCATAATATTATAACTAAGATTTAGTAACCAATTAAATACTGGTCTCTCTGGCAACAGGACAAAAGAATTATAATGATATGCAAACGAATATATTTGAGAGATTTACAAATATCGATTACCACATAACCAAAGACATCATTGTGGAATAAAATAATTATAAACACAATAGTATTTGAGTAACATAGCTATGGACACATAAATCAATCTACAGGCCACATCTACTTTCAAGGCCGTTTTTTTTCCTTTGCCTGAAAATTTAAGAAATACCTAAAACCCAGTATATTCCCAAATATTCCACCAGAAAATATTAAAAGTGTTTATCAATTATTAAAAAATAAATCCATTTAGCCTCAGCATTCTTTATTAATTAATTATTAATTAACATTAATTATTTGATTAACATCCAACGTTTTGGCCAACCTAACAATGATCGAGGTCAATCTTAATTTTAATTTCACAGCCTCACTATAATCACTAAAACATATAGTCCATTCATAACCCATTTATAATGTAATGTAATCGAATTAACCTATATTTATTATCAATTATTTTATTTGTAATTTAATTTCAATTTTATCAACTTACTTATTAACAAATATTATTTAACCTACTAAAAAAATATTTTTATGATTAGTATTATGCAAACATTAAATAACCAAAGGTATTATAGAATAATTAAATAATTATAAATACAATGGTATTTGTATAATATAAATATAGATGTATACAATATAAACCACATACCATATAGGCCATTAAATACAGTTTTTATAGTTTATTCCCATTGAAAATCTAAGGTATAGCGCTTATTATTATGATTATATATATATATATCACGCCGTCTTCCAATTTTCAGGTGCTTTTTAAATATTGTTTGATAAAGCTATCTTAACTTTCCTTTTCCCGTTTTAAGTAAATATCGCAAGATAAAAGACCGTCGCTTCTAAGGGGGTTTTAGTGGGGCGGGTCCAGCCGAAATGGATTCCCTTCTAATATTTTTTGTAGAATATTTGAATAATGAATAAATTATTACAGTAATGAAATGGAATTAATTGACCGTCTTTGGTGAAATAATAAAAAGTATAAGATCAAAAAAGGTAAATTATTTTATCCCAAATTTTAATAGAAATTTTAATCCTTTATTAAATTAATCCTAGATTAAATTACTATAATTTTCATCATAGAAAAAATAAGTATATAAGAATTAATTATTTTAATTTTTAAATTAAATTTATGCCCTATATTATTATTTTTTTTCCTCTATCACTTTAATTTAGATTTTTTTCCCCTTTTAATGTAATGAATTTACAAAAAAAACCTTGTCTCTAAGAATAAAGATTTTAAAAAATAAGTAAATTAAATCTAGGCAAACTGTAGAAATAATATTAAATTAAATGTAATAATAATAAAAAATAAAGAAGAAAGCTGTTGTGCGCCGAAAACCATCCAAGTCGATTTTTAAATGTTTAATTTACAGTTTTGGTTAGGTACTAGATAATCATAGAATAAAATAATGTATTTTGTTAGAGTTATTTAACTTTTATTTTTCCAAAAATGTTTTACCTTGTGGTTACCTAATATCAAAACAGGTAATTAAATTAACTAAGAAATAAATAATTTAAAATATTGGCTGACTTTCGAATGCAACCTCTCACCTATTTATAAATTATAATTCTAATAGAAAAATAAAGTATAGGGTAATCAGTAGCATTTATCGAATCATTATAACTGCTTATAAATTTTAATTTAACCGTTCAAGATTAAAAAGATATATTGTATTACTTAAATTGATATATAAAATATTGCCTACAAATTGTCGATATTTTAAAAAAATATATTTCCTTACTAATTTTATTAATCTCAAAGAATTCTAGTCTCGTACATTTTATTTATGGAAATGTCACAACGGACTAAACAATAAAAATTAAAATAAAAACCCTCTGTTCTAGATATTGAACATAAAGTTATCCAACAGATAATGAAACCGTCGCTGGAGCTGGAGGAGATCCAAGTCAGGGCACGATTCCGATATAAATCCTACCCGGGGAAGTATAAGATAGTCCCGGCCGTAAATCCTCCGGGCCCAGATACCCCTTTCTGGAAAATCTCTCTCTGGAAAATTCCTCTCTGGAAAATCGGTACCGGTTCCTCCTGAAGGCGGGAGCACGTCCGGAAATATATCTCGACCGAGGGGCATAAATTGGTTCGAGTCATGGCAGGCTGTAAAGGGATGAGCCGGGAAATTACACCAGGTCCAAAGGCGGAGGTTTTTCCGAAGGAAAGCCAGATTAGGCTTTATTCCTTGATTAAACCCACACCTTCCTTTACGACCTAGGGTGCTCAATTATTGCTGGTATGAAATTTCATTTCTTGGGAAAATGGGCCAGCCATGTTGTTAAATAATCTGTTGTTTTTCAAACTTTTTTAAAGATTCTAACGTGCTTTGATCAATTTCAACGTGGTTATCTAAATTTAAATACTAAAGATAGTAAAAAAAAAATAATACCACGCCTTTAGGCATATTTCCTAATTTATGATCTTCCTAATAATATTCCAATTAAATATTATTCAAAAATCTTTATGATAATTATCTATTTTTAGTCCTACCAATTACAATCAGATGATGGAAGGTTTTACTAATTTCAATTTTTTTTTTCGTAACCTCCTTTATTCTTATATTTAATTAATACATACATATTACAAGATACATGAATATCACTGAGAGATTGCCTTTGATTCCCTAAATACAATAGAATTATAATTATACTTTTTTCCCTTACCTCCTTTATTAAATATATAAATAGCAGAATTAATAATCTAAATATATACATATGTATTCAGTGCCCTTTCTTTGCCACATGGGCTGGGTCCGCTGAAGGTGGGGGTTAGAATATTGGCCCAGGAGTGGCCAAATCTTCCCCGGCGTACCCGCCCCGCTAAGACCCCCGGAGAGCGACGGTCCTATATCGAATCTTTATATTTAAAAAATGGCGTAGATTGGTCGATAATCTATAATTACACTTTTTTTTCTGACCTAGAGAAAAAATAAAAACAAACAAATTAATAAATACAAATGATATATATGTACATATAATTGACAAATATATTTCATTTGTATATATTCATTTGTTTGTTTTTATTTTTTCTCTAGGAGGTCAGAAAAAAAAGAAAGTATAATTAGAGATTATCGACCAATCTAATCGACCATCAATTTCACTAATTTCAAGTTCTTCTAAATAGTGTTTGAATGCTTACGCAACTTTCCATTAAACGAGGAGGAAAAGTTATGTATTATACAGTATAAGAACTTGTCTAAACCCTAATGAGCAAACAGCTTTCTCCTAATAAGTTTGTTTTAACATAAAAATCCTCTCGTTTCAACCAAAATCAAAATGATTTTCTAAAAATCCTCTCATAAGCCAAGAAAACGTTTCAGCTATATAAGATGGTGGAAATTAACGATTATATAATTTAAAGCTGATAATACTTCAACGTATGTATAATTTATCAGATGGAACATTAACTATCATAATAGATGGAGTAAGTTCATTTAACGTTTAATGAATCAAGTTACAGATAGATTTATAATGTGAATAATTCATAAAAGGTGCGCAAGAAAAACTTTTACAAAGCCAGGGTGAATTCTAATGTAATTTCTCTTAAGCTATTGAGAAACATCATAGTCAGCCTTCAATTATTTAGTTAAACCTGTTTCATCTTAAAGATTCTTAAACAGAATAAATACACATGTATTTGATAATAAGATAAATTAAGCAGTGTGTGGTATGGATCTATAAAAAATCGATTGCTAATTATGATTAGATAATAAAATGTGGGTTCAGAGGTATCATCAGTCATTGCCTCTATAAAATATCTACAAATACGAATTACATTCGTTTTCAATGTAATGAAACAAGTTTAATTGCAAATAAAATAAATGTTTTATCCATTACTATTAATCCATTATTCAGTAATTTATCGACCTATTAATGTCATAGTGCTAAATGGTTCTTACGTTGATAGAATCATATATTGATAAAAAGAAATATTAAACTAATGAAAGGTTCCATTTTATTGAAAGTACCATGGATGAACCTATGCTGAATTATTAAACTATATCTTGGAATATCTATTATAAAAGTTTATTTATATTAATAATGTATTATGGACAAAGCTCAAAAATAAAATTAATCAAATGAAAAATAATGCAAAAGATATTAATTAATCATATAATATAAGTAATCAATAATTAATTCATAAAATTAATTAATTAAAAAAATATAATAATCACACAAAAGAAAATAAATTGATAAAAACAACTATAAAATAAGTACTTACAATTATTAAATGTATTACAAAAAAAAGATGAATTTAAAAATAAAAATTGGAAACAACTTAAAAACTAATATAAATATGAACGATGGATGTTAGGCATTTTAAATTAAATATAAACTGCACGTATATACGTATACATAATGATATGAAAAGAAATAGGTCTTTTCGAGTTGTTGTTACAATTATAACTATTGGGGTATTGATTATTTAAAAATAAGTTATTATAATTAAATATTTTAGACCCTCCTTGTGATTGAAATTCTTAATTTCGTCGCCCCAGACAATCATTGTTGAGTTAATAATTATTCAATTATTATTCAAAATTATAATAAAAAAAAGTATTCTAAATAGGAAAAAATAATTCTAATTGTGCCAAAATGCACTAATTATGAGTAACGTATATAAAAATCCTGATCTATAGGTATTGCATGGCTTTGAAACATATGCTAAATATATACAGTTTTTTATCTTATAATCAGCTCTGCTTTATGTCTTCAAGTAATAAAATTTTGTTATTCGATCATTTACGTCGCATAAAAATTCTTGACATCAATAAAATTATTGCCAAAATAATGAAATAAAAATATTCATGAGATGGAAATGAAAGCCGAAATCAACGGTTAATAAACAGCTCATCCCCGATGCATCTTATTATTTCGGCAGTAAAACAAAACGCCGTCACTAAATTATGCTTTTTCAGCGGTTTTAATTTGCTTTGATTTCTCCCCCGGGGTCGGTAGGAGGAAAAGGGGCGATCTTATCGTCTTATTTTGCTTTTATGCTCATCTTGTAATAATTAAGGAGCTAGCGAATCGAGGAACGAGGAAAGAGCCGTTTAGTTCAAGAACATGCTGGTAGAGAGATAAGAGTTATCTTGCTCGCCTCCAAAAACATTAATGACGATTGTCTCGTGAATTAAGAAGTTGTATATTAAAACATATTTTTAATTAATTCAGGACTACACAATTTTTTTTAAATAACAAGACAAAGCCTATCTCCTGGTCTTTAATGGAATATAATTTATATCTGACAATAAATTGAACCTCCAGAACATAAGTTATACCCGCAGAACAGCAATCAACTCTTAAAGTTTTATTCATTTCATGATATATGCTAAGCCAATATGAAGAGCCTTGTACTGGTTACATTGACAACTCAAATGTACCGTACTTATAAGTAAATAAACTGTTGTTAGGCTCTCCTGAAATAAAATTTCTGTACTTGCCTTCTTAATCATCATTTCAAAAATAAAATTCCATCAACCTTGTGAGAGTGACTAGTTCGTTACTTGGAAAATATTAGTGTTGGGTAATAATAAACCAGGTTACTAGAACCTCTCTTTAAAACTCCGACATCCTACAAGCTAACAAATGACAGCGTGAGTAACTGCAGGAGCATTAAAATGTAAAGTTTACTTTTTCAAGTTATGACTTTATAAAATCATGTTTCATTTCTTTGATATTTAGATTTACAGAATCATAAAAAACACCTCAACGAAGCTTTACGAAGATCGATTATAAGATCTGTCTATATCCTTATTATATTACAAAATTAAATTTATTATTTTCTTTATAGATTTATACAATTTTTTCATTTGTTGAAAAAATGGAATATCCGTATTATGTTTATGAATATCACCTGAATATTAGAAAATTTAATTTATTATTTTCTTTATTGATTTATACAATATGATCATTTGTTGAAAAAATGGATCACACGTTATAGTATTTAGGAAAATCATAATTACATATCCTATCTGATTATAATTTTGTTAAAATTTTCTTTAAAAAAAATGTTAAAAAATTATTTTTTAGAAAAATTCTGAAAGGAAAACGAACAGTTTGATTGCACATGAATTGTACTCAGTGAATCAAAATATGCCATAAAAAGTGCAAAAATTGTTATATTTCACTATAAGGATAAAGTGAAATAAATATAAATATAAAAACAGACATTTGAATTGTATGAAGGTTCATAAAAAAAGAAAAAAAAAGAAAAGTTTAAATTATAATGCTAGACATAATTTACTATGTCTAGTAAATTGAGTTTTTTCGCTTTAAGTATTTTAATCGGTGTTTTTTTAATTTTTGCTGGATCAACTAAGATATTATTTGGATTTATAGAAATGCTACTAAATTAACTAAAATTTTCAATAAACGTTTAACTAGTAGTTTAACGATTAATTAGTAACTTCAAAAGTCTAGTGCAGTCAAAATTAGTTAAAAATCCACATTCAAAAAATAAAGAAGCGATCTCTACTTTTTGGGTTTAGTAGCACCAGAACATTATCTCATTAAATGTCCAATGAATATTTGATGGGTAATTGCTTTAGGTGTGGGGGTGGTTTAAGTTTATATTTTGAATGGTTTGGACAGAAATTTATTTTTGACAAAATTGAAATAGGAGTATATTAAATTTTCTAGCCAAGTTATCCTGTAAAATTTTTTTAAACAATGTTGTTTTTGAGATTTATTTTTTCGAAAAATAATATTATAGTTACATCAATAAAATAACAATAATAATAAAAGTAAATATTCATCTGTATATCTATCTACCTATCTACAAGATCTAGGAGCAAGGCTAAATATACCTTGTTGAAAACAACTAAATAAAAAATTAATTTCTAATTTAATTTTATATAAATGAAGAAATTTACAATTAGCTACTTGATGGTAGTTTTAATGGAAATGTCTTAAATACGTATTCTCTCATAAGTTGAAATTATAAATTAAGAATTTAACTATTTATATTTACATAAGATTATACAGGACAACGAAATAAATTAATTAAAAACTTCATTAAGCTAGAAGTAATATTAATATTAACGAAATATCTATACTTTTAAAACACTAAAGAAATATTTATCTTCGAGGCCACAGAAACATTGTAGTGACTGACAGGCGTGCTGTTGTGGTCTCGTTGTAACGTAAAATTAGTTCAAAGCAAATCATCAAGTTATCATTAGTTCAAGCAAAATAAACTCAGGTTAAACCTTTTTTACTGATTCAAGCATTTCGTAAATGTTACGCAAATAAAATCTCAGACTAATCTAACAGCGTTTAAACAATAACAAATTGCTGACCATTTTTTAATGGAAGCATCAAACATTAATAAATACTTTATTTAATTATATTATCATGAAAATATTTTATTAATATTCATCATAGTGTTCATACCAGTATATAATATATTAATTTAGGTATAATAATACTTGAAAGAAATCTTGGTATATGATTGAAATGATTCATTACCTTTGAGGACAATGTGCCATTTTTAAAGAGACCTACAGAGGCGTTACATGGGATCATAGCCGACTATAATTGTTATTATGGCCTTTAACCACTGAGGAGCAGTAGTAAATTGTCGGTAATTGATTGGCTCATAAAGTGGAAGGGGGTGGCCAATCGTGAAGGACATTCAAAGGGACCGCCGTCCTCCGACACCTGACATCAACCAATCACAAGCGTCCTGGCCAAGGGTACACGTCTACACTTTCTGCCTTAAAAGTTTTTACAAAAATAGGCTTAATCCTCGGTTCTCGAATGACTCCTACAGCTGTATTTCAAAATAAATCCATTCGCAACCACCCACCTCTCTCCAGAAAACTTAATGATGACATATTGGTAACGAAGAATAGGCAACACAAAAAAAAATTAAATTTCACTAAAAAAATAAGTTTTAAAAATTTTACTATCATCTACCTGTAGCTATAAATTTAACCTGTTGAACATAATAATTTTAACTTACAAATTTCATTATTGTTTAAAGAATTTCATTTGTATCTACATTGAATACATTCATTTTTTTTTTTACACATTTTTTATAAAGAACAAGTTTAATTTAGTAATTAATTAAAAATACTTGTAATTTTCGCATTACATAATTGGAAACGAATCTCAGCTTATTCAAAAACAGTATGTTAGCTCACACAATATTTTTAACCTTCCTGAAAAATTGTGTGATGATAGTATTAAATTAATTTGTAGTTCAAAGATATAATGTATAATAAAATATATAATGTATATAGATAAAACTTAATAAAACGTGACAAAATAGGTTGATTTGACTAAATTTATTGATCTAGACAGAATAGTCTGCAAAAAGTTTTTAATGGCTGGATATGAGGTGTACATTTATAAGTTTTCCTTAAGGATGGCAGAAACGTTGAGTACTTTCATAATAATAAAGAATGTGACTTAGCTTGAATATAAATAAAATGTGAAAATACTATATATTTATTATTTTATTGAATTTAGATTGTTTTATTTTTAAAAACTTTTTAGACACAGTTTTAGAAAATCATAAATCCTTTAATGTTTAACCAATAACACTATTATCAAAATGAATTTTGAATCAATAAATTTTGTTGTTGCCAAAGTAGCGTATATTCAAATTGTTTTAATCTTTTTTTTTTCAGTGTAATATAGTTTTCTATTCTATTTGCAGTCCAAAAAAAAACAAAGACTAAGGTTACTAACTAAAAATGCAAAACAATAAATTAAGTTTTATCAAAATAAGAAATTAGTTGCTAACTTAAATCAGTAATAATAAGTCACAAATACAATTCTTTCATGAATTTATAGACAAGCTACTAAGTCATCGGGAAGATGATTTTTAAAGAACATTATTCAACTTGTATTATTTTTCGGGGAGAATTGTCCTGAAGAATAAACTATATATTTTTTAACATTCATGAATATAACCTATTGACGTTGAGCTTCATTATTACTACAAATTTTAAATATTTCCTTCCAAAGCGAAAACACACTTTATCTGTGTTTCGCTCAACGGTGCGCAAAGCTTTATAGCTCATTGTAGGGATCGTAAATCAGGACAAACAAGCTATTGTTAATTTAAAATACAATTATTATACGGATCAGCAATTTTCTATCTGATTAACCGCAATTAATGGATCTTTGTCTTTATTTTTATGGAATATTTGTCGTAAATAGTCACTAAATTAAAATGTTAAGTCAAGAAACATTCACTTGTACTGCCATGATTGTAAATAATTTATGAGAATGTATTTTTTTAATGTTTTATTTATTTAATTTTTGAGAATAAAGAACATTTATGACGAGTGAATATTTAAATCTGCTCATTTTGAAAATAATTGATTTATCAGCTCTACCTGCGTTATAGTAGATAATTAATCCAAGCTTAATTTCAACAAACGAACATTTAATTATTAATCCCCATGTTTGAGAATAATAGGACTGATGTTTTTTCGTAAATAAACTACAGTGTAATACTCTATACTATTTATTAATTTATTATTAAAAACAAGGGGGGTTTGGATTAACGAAAATTCTACCGAAAAGGGGGGGAAGATCACTTCATAAATTACAAATTAATATAAAAATAAAAATTAGAAATGTATTTACATAAAAATATTTTACTCACGATTAATCATTCTTTAGTAATTTATTTTCAACTAACATTAAATATATATTTCCAAATTTAATTTTTCCAAATGTAATTTAAAAACTACGCACCGGACTTAGCATTCCGTCATTTTCTTCGACGCATTTGTTTAAACATATTACAACATCTTCATTTTAATCATTTATATTTTCTATCACATTTTCATTAACTTCTTGCTCTTCAAAGTCATCAAGAAACTGTAAATTATTTCTTCGTCTGTTTTAAAGATTCCATTCATTTTCTTCTTCTCTATTGATCTGATGTATAATTTCGCCACTAGGTATTTCATCTACATTTGAGTACAAGCATTTTACAAGTTGTAAAACATCTAAATTTTATGCTTACTCTAAATCACTTGGGCTGTCAGTTTCTGGAGTTGAAGTTTCTTTTGGTCACACTTTGTTCTTAGACTTTTGTTACCATTGTTAACTTTTTTTTTTTCAAAAGCTGGTTTTGATTATGGAATAATCTGGGTTAGTATTTATACTCTATATTTATTATGGAGTCCTCAGTATTTTTATAGTACAAACTTTCCAAAACTCTACTTTTTCCTTTAACTCTAGTTTTAAAGGTATAGTTAAAGCGTGTTGGAAATCTAATCGTAGTGCAAGATAGTAGTTCACAATCAAATTTAAACCTTACTAAATAAGATATTTATCCTTTTTATCAGAAACTTAAATGAAATAAAATATTATACTTCTTTAAAAGTAAAATATAACTATAAATAACTAAATATCAAACTATTCCAATGTTGAAGTATTAATTTTATGAAAATAAATTTATAGATAATTCAAGAAATAAGATGACAACTGTTGATTAGAAGCTCTGTTAAATTAGAAGCTTCAAATATAGGGATAAAACTACCGTCAATAGTTAATTAATCAATTTGTTAATTGAGTTAGTAATAATACTTTAACATCAATTTAATTAATTTAGTTATACAAAGTTTTTAAAGTTGACACAGTTTTGAGTTTATTTAAAAAAATATTTACATTTAAAGGCGGTCTTTATAACATCATTTCAGTTAGGAAATCTCATATTTTTGGCAACTATTAAGTTCACATGGTGTCGGAATATTTAGTAATCTTTTCACTGATGTTCTTTTTACGATTTTTCATAATAAACCGTTTTGGAAGGTTTGTCTTGTTTGTATGTCCACTGTTTAATTTAAGAAAGGAACAATATAACATCTCATGAAATACTATACTGCAATCTAATTATTCATAATACTAAAATTGACAATACACAATGAAATACTTTTAATATTTCTGGAATAAAAAAAATGCATACAAAAAGGAAGTAAGAATACATCCTTTTAATATGGTAATGAACAATATATATATAATATAGGTAGCATAGTTAGCGAATTGCATTGCTTTATAAATTGGGGGTGAAATATAAACTAAACATTATTTTATTTTTGAAAAGTTCTCCACCCAACTCTCAAAACGTCAAAGTTGCTGACGTGTGACATCTGCCCTGACAAGGACTCCAGAGACCACAACCCTCCTTGCCACCCCCAGACCGCATACACTAACGAGCTCCGACATGCGGCAGTAAAAGAGGCTGATGATGATATCATGGAGGCCACCCCCTCGTTACCTTTTACTGCTCCGCACCCCGCACCATCAATCCACCCCTGTTGATAATTCCTCCTGGATCATCTCCGTTCCCTAATTAGACTGGAGTCTGGTTTATATCCGACACTCCAGTGCACACATTCTATATATACACTGGCCCTAAAATATATGATATACGCCGGATAGGGGGGCGGTACGTTTAGGAATTGTCGTTGGACCAATGACAGAAGAACCACTGGAAGTACTAACTTCAATTAGGATTCAAAGTATCAACTTCATTTTTGATAGAACTTAAAACTAAATGAGTTTCTACTACTTCTAGGCCTCGCGTGAATCATTTCATTACTAACCTAAGTACATATTCTAATTGATATCTACTTTGGTTAGTAATAAAATACGATATTCCACTCCTGAATTATTATTATAATCATTGTTATAAAAGTTAATATAATAACCATTGTTGGATTAGAGTTCTTATATACAATTATCCAAATAAGTGCATACATTTCTAAAATTTTATTATAATAATAAATTTTATGATAAAAATATAATAAATTTTGATGAATTAAATACGTAAGCTAAAATATATATTCTGTCAGTCCAAGTAAAACCCATCACCACGATATATATCTATCAACAATAGTAGAAATATAATGCAATGTTTAAATTACAAGATAATACTTAAATATCCGATTTTTTGAAAGTAATTGACCTTTCAAATCTCTCAGCTGAAATGTTGGAAAATTGGTTTAAAATCATAGGTATTTTTAACGCTCAAGGCGTTAATTTTCTTTGTTTATTTTATTTTTTTAATTTATCGTTTATTTCCATAATTTTAAATTTTAATAAAATAAAAGCTTTATATATAATCTTTTAAATTTCTTGAGATTGGTATTTATTTTTTAAATAAATCAAATGTATCCATGTTAAGTCTCAACACTCTTTATATATCAACAGTCGTCCACCGTAATTACAAGTCAAATTACCCTATATTGTCACAATTTTATTAATTTTTAAACCTTTTAATTTTAGATCAATTTGCATTATCAACGATCATATAAATATTTATATAATTGTTGATAGTGTAAGTAAACTATATATCTAGTTTTCCTAAGTGGTAATTACATTGTGTAATTTCCCTAAATATTCTTTTCATAATTATTAGTTTTCCTAAATAAACCAATGTTGTCTGTTATGAATTTTGTAGTAAGTTATTTTTTATTTTTCGGAGATTTCTACACTATTCTATTATTTTATGAATTAATTTTTTTTTAAGTGATTTCCTTTATGTTCTAAAGAAAAAATGCTTATGTTCAGTTTATATTTTTTTGTCTAATATTATTTCTTAACGTTATTTGTAATTAATTATTTTTCTTAGATGAGTTTCATTCTTAAGCCTCTTTAGTCATTTCGTGACTTATATGTAGATATAAAAGTTAACATAGTTTAGTAGATTAACAAAAATCATTAAATAATTTAAAATTGAAATTTGGCCTTAAATATAAAAAATAAACAATTAATAATCAATGAGTATTTTTATTTTATTTTCTATTTGTTTTTATGTTATATTTTATGAGCCTACATTAACAGCTAAAATTATCTATTAGTTTCATATAAATGCTTAATATAAATCAATTCATAATGCAGATACATATCGTGTCAAACCCTTTATAAATCGCACTCATTCCGAGATTATGGAGACAGGATTCTTAGGAATAGGAGATCCTAACGACTGGATTAAATATTAAGAAATGAGTGTTATCGGGTAATATATCTGTCGAGCCCCATCGTAATTCCCGGTATTAAATGAGTCTTCCCCTCCTACTAGGAGATTAAGGGGGAGAAAATGTCTCAGGAGGAAAAGAGGATTAAAGAAACAAAAATTTTATACGATTCCCAGCAAGATAATCTTGAAGACCTCCATCTTGATTCGCTCCGGCTGTCGTAGCGTCTTGAATGAGGCTAATTAACAATCCTGACGATGGTATGCTCCTCACTGAGCGGTTAACTATAGCAATAAATACTTCCCCATCTCATTAACATCCCTTTTCTCTTGTGTACATCTGTTACTCAGAAGGCTTCCAGTGCTATATAAATGATGCCGGATGGCTCTTTTATTCTAATTAGTTGATAGGTAAATGAAATGTATACATCCCCTATGAGTTCAATTTTTTTTCTTATGAATATACTTTTGACCGTTGGCGTTTAAGCATTGAGCATATATAAATAACATAAACATGTAGCAACCCTTTAATACATTGTATGGTTATTCAAAGATCATTAATTAAATCATACTTTAGTAGAAAAGTCATGATGTACTAATTTTTTTTTAACCTAAAGTTTCTTTCTTTCTTTCTTTTTATTTTTTGTCTCATGCCGTAACCCATTATTTTTAATATTTTCACATTATTAAAAACTGTATTTGCAGTTGGTTAATAGAAATAAAATTAAGTAAATCAGAAAAATTTTAGAACGTAAATTTGAATACAATGATTGGAATTGAATTAATCCTCTATAAAATACCCCAACGTACATTTTCCAGAAGATAGATAGATACCATATTGGAGAAATTTAAATTATAGCTTTATATAAATTATTATTTTTGAAATTATCATGGGTGCCGAAAAGGTCCTTCGAAGTTTACTGAAATGTTAACCAAAAGGCATACTAGCGTGCCTGAGGATACTAGGTTGAGAGTCGGTTTTAAAGTAGAAATTATTTTAAAACTTGGAATTTAAAATTAAATTAATAAAAATTTTGGAACTATGCTTTCTTAAAATTTAAGAAAAAAGTTCCAATTTAAGTGGAAAAAGTTAATAAAAAGTAAACTTAATTTTAACATTTTTATTTTTCTTATGTATACTAAAAATGTATAAATTGAGGAAAACTGGAAGCAGTTTTGTGCGTTTTATTTCCTAAACTTTGAACCAAATGACCTCATGTTATCAACGCTATTAGTTTATCTGAATTATTCGGGTTTGAAAAATATTATGTGAAAATTAGAAAGAAAAAGTCAAAAAATAAGTTAAATTACAAAGAAATATAATCATTGAATAGTTACATTAAAAAAATAATTGAGTGAGTAAATTAATGATAAATAAATAATGAATCAATTAACTAAATAATAATGATTTCATATAGTTATGAAAATATTTTGAGGAAAACATTTAGATTGCTTTTATCATTTTAATTCAAATTCTGATTGTTAAAATCATTTTCTTTTACGGGACGAGAGCATTAAAAAAAAAATAAGAAGACGAAATTACATTCTTGATGAATTACAATAGATGCCCAGATTTTTTTCATTAAACTAATTATTCAAACATATTTAACATGTCTTAGAGATAATATTTTAAAAAAAAGAAATTCCTGTTTTTAATAAAAAAAAATTTTTATATTAACTGGGATATATTTTCATCCCAAGGTGGTAAATTGTGACTGACTTGACAACTACAAGTTGAAAAAAAAGTTATTAAAAATATTTATTTATATATTTTTTTTACTCATACAAAAGTTTCTCCTAATAATCCTAGAAACTTAAAATTGTTATATATAGCAAAATAGAAACGTATCATTCTGCGCAAAGTCCATCCTAATATTTTGGTGAACAAAAATATACTACAGAAAAATCGTTAAAAACTGGCACAATCTCACCTCATCTTACGGAATTCATCATAATCGTTCATACTATGGTTCATTTAGATATTCAGCTGAGTGATATTAATTTAATAGGAGGATTTGTTATTAAATTAAATAATGATAACGTAAAATAATTAACTAGGCAGCCGAAAGTAATTAATTACAAGAAAAAATTATAAATATGACTGCTACATAGATAAATAAGGCGTTTGGGCACTATTGAGGTTTCGGCGAACCATGTGACCGTAGGAAGTTGATGGTCACTCGTAATTGCGACCTCTAATTGAGGGGGTACTGCGGCCCAAGCGAAGATATTAATTACCACTTTTCCTGTTTCAGTCAGTCCTCCGCCGGTTTACGGCCCTGCTTCATTACTGCATTTACCCTGGTCGTAAATATGGAAGCCAACTACTGCATTTGAGGCCTTTCTCTACCTTTTATTACTGTCACGTGGAATTACACGTGTCCCTTATCTCTTCTAACAGAGGAATATTACCGAATCAAGTTGATTTTTTTATATTCAGCGAAACTTGTTTTATTTTTTTATTAGGAAAAACTTCGTATTGTTAAATCTACAGAGCACTGATTTGAAAAGAGAAAAATTATGATGAAGTACTTATTTTTAGATTAATGATTGAGTTTTGAAAATGTTATGTGATTTAACTCCATTTTTATTTGGCTATCAAAAAGTAAAAAGTTCATCAGCAATCTTCAATGTTAACTGTCCTAACTGAAAATATCGATGGGGAATCTCAAATTAAGAAAATAATTCCTTATGAGGGTGTGTTTGTCATAGCTTTGTTTAGCAGATATTTACACTTACAGATTTTCATTGCTATGATATATTTAGGTTATAATAAATGAATTAATGTTAATATTCTAGGTTCATTATTGGATGAGTTTGCATTTATTTAATGAGTCCTAGTGAATAACTCTTCCTTATTTAATTTCTTTATTTTAATATATAAGTTACGTTTCGGGACCACTGCCTCCATTATCAGGTACTATACAATACAAATTAACACGTATCTTACTATGCATACAATAATACCATTATTGAACAACAAAAATTTATTTAAAAACAATTACCTTTACATAATTATTTTCTAAAATTTCAAATTTTATAATTAATATGATCTCCTTATTTAGTCTTAAGTATATAAAATCCACAATAATCAATATTTGCTGTTTTGTTTTTTTAATTAACTAAAGTAATAAATAAAATTTCGTTTATAAAATAAGGAGAAATCTAAATACATTATCACATTATGTTAACAGGACTTGATTAGGTTATGCTTATAACTCATTAAATTAATTAATAATTTCTCAACTAATTTATTAATTTAATGTAAACGTTAACAATAGTATTAAATTTTATTCCAAGTGATTATTTTAAATATTGATATAGGATCGGCATCTTTCTTCCACAACAGCAGTGATTGAACAGGACTGAGTATGTTTGGGAAGTTTTAATTATCACTAAACTATTATAATATTATAATAATTATACAAACAAATATTAAAAATTAAGGTTGTTTGTCAAAAAAAAAATTTAATGGTATCAGATCTGGAATGCTGACAATAACTCACATCAGTACTTTAAAAGTAAATATCTCCCGAACAAAACTTAAACAGAGAAATCCTTAATTCATGTTTTCAGTTAGGACACTTAATCCAGAAACATTCTATATACAGAGATTTAATTACAAATGTATTGGCCTGGTAAGTGATTCATATTTACCGTCCAAATAACGAACTAACTCACCTTGAGCTATAAATATTTATGGTTGTAAGGCAGAACAACGAAATGTATTCTGAAATCTTTACAAGAATGAAACAGAGTGAGTTACGTACAAGAAAGCAATTATATCATGAAGGCGTTTGCGACTGTCGATCGATTAGTATATCTTTCATTCTGTATAAATCTTCTTATACCAAGGGAAGTAAAAGTATAAATTAAATTTGAAAAGTTTAAATAAGTTATAAAAATATCAAAATTCTATTAATGTTGCCAGCGATTTTTACGATTGATATTGTATAATACTTTTAATTGAGTATTATGTTTCATGGAATGCGTTTTATTCATTAGATTAGTTTAAGAATCATTATTTTGATTTATTTATTGTTCTATTTATTTTTAGAGGAAATTTCTCAATAAAAAAGTTGTTTTAAATTAATTGGTACCAAGATCCGTAAAATATTGTGTACTTTTGAAAATTATAGTTAATCCTCCAATACATATAATTAACTAACTAATTAACTTTTTTTTATCTTTATCCTCCTCATCATTTTATTTAATTTTTTTCATTGTTAATATTCTACCACCTTTACATGTTAATATTATATTTTCATACCACATTTTTACCCTTAAATAAAAACTACCTTTGCATCTTTTTATTGTAGCCCTGGTGAAGACCTACAACGTGGATTGAAATTTCGGCATAAATAAATAGTTATTACTAGTTCTGGATTTTCTTTTTAGGAAGTCTGGTAAGTCAATTTCGATAAAAAAATTTTTGAGGTTAAAAAACTTAATTAACTAAATTAACATATTGTAGAACAACGTTTCGGGACTATTGTCCCATATTCTTTGTACTTTAATGACCTACAAACAACAATAATCCACTATAATAACAATCTTCATCCATGTATATTACAATTCATACAATTATATTCACCTCATAATCAGTCAAAAATTTGAATTTCATTAAGTAAATCATGTCATATCTACATTACTTTACACTGTTCTCACTTTTTTATCATTCCTTATTGGTGCATTCTTCTCCTCTCTTTAGCACAACCATTGCTAAATATTTCTTGCTACTTCTTTGGACCTTATTTCATGTCCAGTATACTGTTTGGTTACCTCCATATTTATATGTCCCAGTTTGTATTTTAAATTAAACTTAGTTATTTTTTTTTATATGACTTAATTGTTCTGAATATGGGATAATAGTCCCGAAATATTGTGCTACAATATGTTAATTTAAAATAAAGTACATTCAAATTGGAAGTTTTTTAACCTCAAAAAATTTTTATTGAAAATAGTTATTAAAAATATTTCTTCCTTCTTGACCGCAACCTTGACCTCTCCGTTCAAATTATCTTATGGTCAGTCATCCACAAATATATTTTAAAACTTTCCACACACTTATGCGCAAAGCTTGAGATGATTTATCGGTATCAAAGGGTTAATTTCTTCGTAAATAAAGCTGAATATATATCCCAAAGAAAAAAGTTACTTAGACATTTTAGAATGCTGCACAATGCAAGAATGTAAGGCATGCACCCAGTAATTATAATCAAGGTAAAAACATCGCGACGGTTAAAATAGGAATGTAGAGAGACTGGGTTGGATAATTTGAATTCTTGAAATAGTCAGCAATTAACCGAAGCATAGTGGTGCAGATTTGATGACCTTGTAGAATTGTGTCTTGCGGAGATTGTTGGTGTCTTCATGGAATTTATGTATGTGACTAGCGGGTTGCAAGATATAGAGCGACGTATTTAGCCTGTTCCTATTTTTACGGTATATTTATTTTCCCCTCCTTAAGTAAAATGACTGTTCAAGCTGGAGCTATTGCCTGAGATCTGGAACAAGAGTTTACCCCAGCGGTATCTAAAGACTTTTACGACCTCCTTTTCTAGGCTAGATCGTAGCGGAGGCGAACTAATGAATGCCGCGAGTTATTTACGATGGGTCTGTCTGTCTGTACACGACCAGTAATAAGAGCCCAAGCAGGAAAAAATAAACGATCTCAAGATGGATCCTCTGCTGGCCCACGCACATCGCCATCTGTTTGAGCAGAGTCCAGAACAGGGAAGGGCTCGAAAATCATAGTCGTGTTAAGATATATAGTTTACCCCTTTAATGCCAAAATGGCTTGGAAGAGGGGGAAGGAGGGAGATACATAAAGATACCTTGAAGTTAAAGAAACTATGGTGGTTTATTTTATGAATAATTTCTTTCTCTCAGACTACGGGTTCTTAACTTTAATAGGTTCCAGCTTTCCAACCTTGTCATTAAATAATTACGAAAAAAGTTTATTAAATAAATTTTATTAGAAGTGGACAATTGTAATAGTATAAATTTATTTTGAATATAATTTTGACTATTACCAACCATGAATAATACTTCAATGCTTGCTACATAAATGATGAAAACCTCATTACATTGATTCAGACAATCTTTAAGACTAAAGATTATCATTTTAGTAGTAACTATTCCAAATAAACAAAATTAAAGATACCTTATATGATACTTGTTTCAAAATTCGGTATTTCAGCTGCACTGACAGACTATTTAACAAGAAAAATACCTAACTGATATTAAATATCTAATTATGCATTGGTTATTGGTTTTTAATAACATATACACAAAAGAATTGAGGATTAGCAATGTACTCTAAATAGATTGATCATAATAAAACACGACGAAGAACAAAACAAAAAAGGTACGTTTTATTTGTATAAAAAAATATAAAGGGAAAACAACATTTTTTTTAAATAAAATAAATCATTAAGAAATACAGAATGTCAGGAAACAAGAACTAATGGAGCTATTGATTTATTTACAGCACGACAGATATGACTAACTAAGAATTTCACTAAATTTAACTGTCACCAACCTAATTTATTGCTAACTAAGGGATCAACTCTACTATTTAAATTTTGTTAATTCAAAATGCGTGTAAAAATGGGTATAATTTGTTTAAAACATGAGCAAATATTTTTCGGTGAAACACCAATAACCACAGTATTTGTATCCAGTTTCTAATTCAAGGCATCACAAGAGAAACAACACAATATTACTAACATCATAGTTCGGAGTTAATCTTCCAGATAACTGATAGATAGAAAATTTATCTTCTGTTATAAAGTTATCAAAATATAGAAAAGTTCTGTGATATTTTGGCAATTTACAATAGATATTTATAAATAAACAATTCAATAATTGTTATTTTTGTAGTGAACTTCTATGAGAGCAAGTATTTAAAATAAGTTATTTATTGATTTCATTCTTTCGATTTTCAGACTTTTTTTACTAAGCGAATCAAAACCATAAATAGTTTAGTATTTAAATTAAGAGACGTGTAACTTCTTTCTCTATCCAAAAAATAGCTATTTTTTTATTGCAAAAAATTTACTTTTAAAACGTATATCACGCATAATTATTCCACTCAGGAAAACCTCTTTTGGTACAATATTTTATTTTATTTATAGAATTTCTAATAATCCACCGAGGGGTCTGACAAAAATAAGGACCATCCAGAATAGATCTGTCATTTAAGTACCTATAGGTAATACATGTCATTCTCATTAAACATGTATTTGTAATAATATTATGCAATTGTATTTATGTCCATAGTTGTAGATATCAATAAATAATTTTATCTATTGAAATTTATAATTTTATATTTTCAATTTTTATTTATATATATATTTTTAAAATAATAAAATTATTGTAAAGACAGACAATGTCTTATAATAGTACACAATGGAGACGGCTTATGAAAAATTAAAATAATTTATTTTATAATTACCAAGAAAATATTCTCCAAAGGAATGCCGGCAATACGGCAAACACAAATCACAAGGCGGACTCGGGACAACAATTAAATTCTAGTCCCAAGACAAACTGGAGATAAAGTGGATCACTTTATAGCCGACCCAATATAGACTCAAGCGGAGCAGCTGAGAGTTATTGTGACTCCAGCATCGTTAAATACAACTTAGCTCCAAATACTATACATACACACACACACACATACATACACGCCTGGGCATGTACATTTGTGTTAATGCTTTTAACACTGCAAGATGGACCTGCATAATAGATGCCCCACGGACTATGGCGGTGCCAGCCTATCTTATGAGAGTTCTCACAGACTACTTTAAAGATAGAGTTCTGTTTTATTTTCAGACATTGGCCAAAGGAGATACAAGGTGACTGGTGGTGTACTGTGGACTCAGTATTAGGGCCTCTTCTGTGGAACGTCATTTACGACGCAATCTTTAAATTGACAATGCCGGAGGGAGCCACAGTTGTGGGAATCGTAGATGATGTGGCAGTTGTAGTGGCGGCGAAGTAGGCTGTTGCTACGGTCCGAGGTTGGCTGTCTTCGGTAGGCCTACAACTTGCAGATCACAAGACCGAGTTTCTCCAAGTAGTCCATCACTGTTACGGTGGGTAGTCACCAAATTCGTTCGCACTCTTGCTTAAAATACTTAGAAGTCATGATCGATGAACGTCTTCGCTTTGATGTTCACACGGAGTATATCAGCGCCAAATATGCTAAAGCAGCATCCATTTTGTCACGCCTTATGCCAAACGTTGAAGGTCCCAAAGAAATAACCGAAGGCTTCTTGCTACTGTTGTCCCTTCCATTATGTTATATGCAACCCCGATTTGGAAGGAAGTGATGGTTACCATATCATACAGGAGACAGATGGTTTCAGTTTATCGCAGTGTTTGTTTAAGGACAGTTACCGCTTTTCGAACTGTTTCCTACGAAGCGGTGTGCGTAATAGCCCTTGTAATTGTGCGTAACTGCCACCTGTGGAACTCCTTGTTGAAGAAGGAAGCAAGCACTATGGACGACGCTCACACGTTTCCAGAGCAGAAGAGCGAAAAATAACCATCGACCAGTGGCAGCAGCGTTGGGAGGCTGCGGAATCCGGGAAATGGACTCGCAGGTTAATACCCAATGTGCGCCAGCATGGTGAGATGGATTTTTACAAAACCCAATTGTTGACCGGGCATGGATGCATCCCAGTACCGCTTCAAACTGGACAACATCTCAGAATGCCCTGGATGTCAGACTGTCGAGGAAACCGAGGAGAACGTGTTTTTCACTTGCATTCGCTTTTGCGGTAGAAAGAAGTGAATTGGAGAGAGTGGGTGGAGGACGCATCACACCAAAAAACGTGGTGAGCTATATGCTGCTTTCAGACCAGCATTGGAACGCAGTGAAGAGAATGTCCACGGTCGTCCTCAAGGGGTTGAGAGAGGACGAGAGGGCTAGAAGGCGTTACTAGCATGGAAACGTGAAAAAAGCGAGGTGGCACTCTGCCATTTCCCTCCAGTCAGTATTTTACAGCAGTTCAAGCGTGTCAGATCTTATTCCTTCTTCTATTTTTTTAAGTTTTGCTTTCACCGATACTTAAGTTATATATATATTGATAGTATTGTTTGTTGATTCAACATTGCAAATGAAGGAAATGAAACATTGTACCTAGAAACAAAGTTGTTAGTCCCAAAAGTGGTAATAAATCTCTGAGAACATTCTGAGAATATGTCATAAGCATCGTTCTCTCAGGAAAGGCAAATTTCTGTCCAGAGATTTTCTCAATCTTAATTATACTTTTTCCAGTTAGAAAAACATTTTTCTTGCTTATCTATCCGACTTCCACTAAAAACACTTTTTTTATTCTTCGATTAATTAATTTTTTTAATAGAAAAATACATTCAATCGTTAATCTGTCATCCCCCAACGACTCCCAAATTCCATGTAATAGATAAAATTTTTCTGTTGACGTACTGAAAGATCAGCAGTTAGTGAATTTATTTCGAAAAATCTATATCTCCAAAACCATTTGACTTACAGATGTCTATTAGTTTGTTAGTTTTGTTTGGTTGTTTAGTGGCGCCAAACTTCATTGGTCATCAACGCCATTTATATTTTATTTAATTTTGCTAATATTCGTTAAATTTTATTTATTTTTTGATTTGATTATTTCATTTATTTGTTTTTTTTTTCTTCCGATCAAGTTATATTTTTGTCAGTAAATTTTGTGATTTAAAAAACTGAAACACCAATTCTATTGCCTTATCATCGTCTCCAAGGGTTTTTGAGATATCTTGGCTTAGTCCCAAGCTATTGAGGTGTGGTGTAAAATATGGGCATTGTTGGAAAACATGGCTTATTGTTAAATTGTTAATGCAATACTGGCAGTTCGGAGGAGTTTCTTTTGATATATGATAGGAGTGGGTGAGCCTCGTGTGACCTATTCTCAGCCTAGTCAGTACAACTTCCTCTCTACGGCATTTGCGACTGGAGGTACCCCAGGGCTTGAAGATGTCTATTAGTTTAATGAGCTATAAAGTACTTAATGATGTTTATCATCGTAGGAGTAATAGTTTTCATGAAATTTGCTAATATAAATAGATTTATAGTTGTTCGGACAAATTTTGATTTGCCAAATTTATATTCATAAGTGAATATCATAAAAATATCCCTACCCCTAAGTGTCATAAACTACATTATAGTAAGTTAAATTTCCTTTATTTTGAGTGTTGACAGACATATGTGCGCCTTATGGATCTAGAGATATATTTTTCCAAAAATCCAACAGTTTCACACATCCAACAACGAACAACTAGAAATTAACATTTTGTGAGTTTATTTTGTCAAATATCTTAAAAACTACTAGTCCTGCAAAGATAAACATTACAAACTATTTTATAGTAAATTTAACAAGCTTTAATTTGAGCACTGGCAGACATCTTTATGTCAAATGGTTTCTGAAATGAAGTTTTTCATAAATCAAACTTATTGTTCGAACAACTATAAATCAATTTATTTTAGTATATATCATCAAAACTACTACTTCTACGACGATAAACGTCATAAACTACTTCATAGCCCATTAAAGTAGCTTTAATTTGAGTGCTAATAGACATCTATACATCACATAGTTCCTGAGATATAGATTTCTCAAAATAAATTAACTAACCACTAATCTTCCAGTTGATTTTTAATAAATTTTGCTTTTTAAAAAGCTATATCTCGAGAACTATTGGACGTAAATAGCTCTTTTAAGGCTAATATTTCAGCAAATTTACTCTTCTTTAAATTATGTGCTTTTAGTGTTTTCTAGTGTTGTTGGTAGTTTTTAAGATGTAGAGCTCCGAATGAAAAATTAGTGTTTTTTAAGTTATTGAAACAGCCACCAATTTTTATAGACTCATCAATTTTGACTATTAATTATACATAGGTTTCATTAAAGTAATAAAAATTGGAGTGAGATAACTGCCTTTTTTTCTTCCCGGCTCTTGTACTATAGGTCTTTAGGGCGTAAAACCCTGAGGTCATCAACGACCATTGTTCGTTCTAGTAGCAAGCACGGCGCATAGTGATTGACAGGTGATAAAAAAAAAAAAAAAAAAATGTTTTCAAGATATTGGAAAAGTATTTTTCTCACTTATGATAAATAGATTAGTTTTCAAAAATATTTTACTAATTTAATTGAAAATACTTCAATTTATCCACCTTTAATGAGCCTTTCCACCACAAACTTGAAATAATGTTTAATTATCCGTCAAATCTTACAACTACTAACAAATCATTATGGAGGACCTCCAAAAAACTGTTGAATTTCTAAGATTTTAACCACCCACTTCTCACCGAATCCCAAACCTGGACCAGAACTGATGAAGAAAAACCACAAACATTCGGACGACACCTTTCTAAAACCTTTATTCCACATCCTGATATCCTTAACCCAATTCACCTTGAATGTATTGAAGCAGAACTAAATAAAGAGATATCTAGTGTCATTCAAAGATTACCCGCAAAGCTCCTGGGCATGACCTAATAACATCCCCCATCCTCAAACTTCTTCTTCGGAAAGCCATCCTATTTCTTACCTACATATATAACACCGTACTCCGTTCCACATATTTTCCTGACCCATGGAAATTTTCAATAGTTAAAATGACACCTAAGCCCCAAAAGACGCCGAATACCCATCCTCCTACCGTCCTATCTCTCTATTACCAATCATGGGCAAAATCCTCGAAAAACTCATTTTAAAACGCCTATACCCCATCCTGGATTCCAATTATGATTGAATATCCGAACATCCCAATCCACTATCCAGCAATGTCATTGTGTGGTGGACGTTGTCTCAACTTCTTTGGAGCGCGGAATATACTGGAAGTCGTTTTCGATGTAGAACAGGCTTTTGATCAAATCTGGCACCCGGGACTGCTTAAAAAACTCTGTAGATTCCTACCTTCTACATTCTTTCTCATCGATCGATTATTCCTAGTAAACCACAACGGTTCCTACTCTTCCCCCTATTCTCAGTCCGCTGGTGTTCATCAACTTAGTATCCTCGGCCCCCTCTACACCGTCTATATAGCTGACATCCCAACCAATCCTAACACTCCCCTCACCATTTATGCGGATGACACATGTGAAAAAATTAAATTCATGATCATTCAAAATTAACAGTTTTTCCCATTTTCATTACAGAAGGAACATGCATTAGCATGTAATCAATATTTTATCGTACATTTTTTTGGAAGTTGGGAACAAAGTAATTTAATCAAACAAAGATACTAAAAACTAAATATATAATATATGTATATAACTAAATATATATTATGTTTTTAAATGTTTGAGTTAATTTTTTTTAATGCACTGGAGCAAACATTGTTTGATTTTACTGACTTAGATTTAATGGTGAATTCCCTTATGGCAAACAGTTATATTCTATTTAAATCGACGATTGAATTTGCATGTCTGTGGGCACAATTTTATTTTTTAAATTTGAAAGATCCTTTGTTACTTGCTTATTTTGAAGGAGTGTTCGTTTTGAAATGGAAGTATTAGAGGCAGTTAACAAAGAGAAGAAGAAGGCAAATTCTGTCTTGCATATCAGTTATATTAAACCATTTTAACATAAAATACGTGATTTTTTCTTAAACTATATATACACATTATGTATTTAAATCTTTGAGTTCTTTATTTATTTATTATATTTTATTTATTTTGTTTGCACTGGAGAAAACATTGTTTCATAGTACTGACTTAGATTGAATGACGAGCTCCCTTATGGCAAAGGGTTATATTCGAGCTAAAGCAATGATCGAATTGACTAATTTAGGTAGTAAAATAACGATATTCAAGGCAATAACAGAGAAATTCAAAAACAAAACAACAAATATGGTAATCATGGTAGCCGCTAGATTTAAATCCGTCTAATGAAGCAATTAAAAGGAGATCTTATCTGTTCATATGAAGGATCGTAAAACAATGAAAAGAATGGCTCGGGTAGAAGATAAAGCTGAGCCCTATGTTGCGTGTCATCGGCCCTCTCCACGTTAATATATATCGCTTCTTTACTCCTGCAACATGGCCACTGGCTTCCTTTCGGCAATAATTCTTCTTTTAAGCTCCGTTTCTTTGTAAAGCTAAGGAGTTAAAATGGAAAGATACATTGAAAAACCTTTCAGCCTCACTTTCTCAGTCAGTTCATGCTTATTTAAGAAGCGATAAATATTTTTGAAAAATAACAGAATTCATAGTTGGCAAAGAAAACCTAGTGTACGTCAGACTATGATTGCGGGCTACTTGAGTCATGTAGGTTAACTTATGCCCAAAACAGCAAAAAGGTATTTAGTACGCAGAGAACGAAATACCTTATTTCCATTTTGGGATCAAGTTAATCCCGATACGGTACACAAATAGAAAGATTATTTTTATTTCATTTTGAAATAAAATATTCAAATAAATAATATAAAAAATATTGCATAGATTGAGTTGAAATTAAGTTCACAACAGTATGAGATTTCATTGCAATAAAAAAGTAACTCCCTAAAATTATACCATTACGACTTCATGGAAACTCTACCAGACTTTACATTGCAGAGAACAAAATGGCTAAGGAAAAGAAAAGTCATTTAATATTCCGAGATTCAATTTAATCATAAATCAGTATAGCACAACTAACTTAATCAGAGAAAATAAAACATTTAGAAAACCACATTATAAAGGCATTTATACCATGTGTTGAGGTAAAGGAGGTCTTTGTTAGTGCATTACGTATGGCTGAAGAGGTAGAGTAATAGAGAGAGGCAGCTCAGGATTGGAAGAACTTGGTACAGTAGTTCGGTGAGGCGGATATTAGAAGTATGATGGGGGTGACCTGATTGTACCTGAATGTAAAGAGAATTTAAATTTCTAGATCTGTAGGATATAGGAATAGCTTTAGTCAAAATCGATGCTGCGTACAGAAAAGTGGATCCTACGATTCGAGCCAGTGACTTAAAATGGTAAAAGTGGTCTAACCCACGAAAAATTCTTGTTACTAATGTTAATTGTTTTTTCATTATACTGTGCACTTCATGTATTTCATTCATGGGGTTATATTTTAGTGATTTATTGGTATATTAAAAAAAGGTTATAATAATTGCTAGTTAAATTATATTTCGTTTATTTTCGAATAAACATTACATAGTAAGTAGGTTTGCACGAATCAGAAATTCAGCGATTTTTGAAAATTTTTCGAAAATGCTAACATTCAATTTGACTCGTGATCATATGAAGTGATATGTTTGTCTGTTTTCCTCCACCTTCCATCTATCCTTGAAATATTTCTTACATGTTATAAAATTATTCCAATATACTATCTATACTTCACAATTGGTTTGAGAGGGAAGTTCATAATATATTTTGAAACCAAAACCAAATTTTTTATTTGTGTTGCTGTGGCATCAAAGAATGGGTTGATTCATACTCCTTCCATAACGAAACGGCATCTAATACATGGAAACGTGCTTGGCATCTTCATTCCCTCTTCCAAAGCCCCATTCTACAGAACGTTCCAGTTTGAATATGTAATAGTAGACTCGTAAAAACCTTTTCCCTACGTCTTGGTGAGTAGTTTCTGATCATATATTTCCAGGCACCCACAGATCTATAATTCCATCTATATCGACTACACCTGCGTACCTTATAATCACATAAATAGGAAAATCGGTTGATATCGCACGGTACATTTGAATGGCAATGGTCACATTTGAAACCTATCTATATACCATAATTATCTCTTGTATCCATATAAACTCTTCGTTCAGATCCGTAAAGTATAGTCAAATTGGTAACATATGTATGATTCGGTGCACCCATGCATTTTCAGTCGTTTTGGTTTTCTCGACCCGGATTCCAATCCTTTGTACTGGGGATCTTTTTTTAAAAAAAAAGACTCGTTAAAAAATAAAAATCTAAAGGGAGCGGAAGGGTGGAGACTATTGAGCGAAGGGTGTGTCGGGGCGTGGCCGATCAATCTTTGCTCATCACAAACCCCCTCGAGCCCTTTCTTCGCTAGCTAATATCATTTATTGCCTGTTTTATTTTTACTATTTCCTCATTTTATGTGGTCTATTTCATGCATATTAACTTCTAATATCATATAGATATGGCAAACAGAAAAATATTTTATGGGGCATATAACAGATTAAATACTATATCATAAAACTTACTTTATGATAACTTATACACCTTTTTGATAGCGAAATTTGAATATCTTTAGAAAAACCAGCAAATAAATATTAAGGGTATTGGTCGGTAGAGATATATATATATATGTATATTTTTTTCCACAAAATTAAATATGTTTATAATAATACGTAAAATCTACAATATTAATATATTTTAAATTAAATGACCTTTATAATAACAAATTTATTTAATTATATGCATACTGACTATTCTGCTACAGCTATACAGGCTTATATTTTTTCTGACTTTATGATTTTTCATAAAAAGTTTTTTCAACTTAGACTTAACATCAAATTAAAAAGAACAAAAAAACTAATAAGTATATCATTAGCAAATTCGATGACTTCAATAATTCCTGGCACAAAATTATAAACCATAGAGGCGTCACATTAACACTCTCAAGACTGGCTTAGCTTCTTCAAATCACACTGACTTAACCTTAACACAATCCTCCCACTTGGTTCACCCATGGGCACTATCCCATCGGTTCAGCCCTAATAACTCTTTAAGAAGCTGGTCCAGTAACTAAATAACAATTCTACGTGCATATTTCAACCGTTGCAATGGTGTAAGGTAGGATTTATAGAGTGCATGCTCCATAAATGTTGAAAAAAATAGCTTTGAAGCTGGAGGGGAGAATAGATATGACAAAGAACCCATTCTATATATCACTGCTTTGTTATTTAAGCTATGGTTGAAAGCATGTACTTGAAATGAAGTATTTTGTGAGCAATGATTGTAAAAGTTTTGGAAATTTTCTAAGAATACGAGCTTTAAGTTAAAATTAATTATTATCCTAAAAATTTTATTTTTTAAATGACTATGTATTTATGAAAAAAATACAGAACGATTTTTTTTTTCATTGTATATTTTAGGTATGAATATCTTATACAATATCTATATCCATGTAATAGTTATTAGAGGAAGGTAGGATAAAATACTGAAGATAACTTTAACTTCAGACTAAAATGAGTAAAATTGAACAAATCAAAACCATTGTGATTATATTTTGTAAATCAAAAATTATAGTTTAATTATAATAACATGCAAAGAAACTTAAAAATGTGTTACAGTCATTAATATATAATAAATATTAAAAAAAAAGGACATTTTTAACGTTTCCCCTAATATGGTTTTATCAATTCAATTTCAAACCTATTAATCACTTTATAAATTTCTAATTGGACCTTATTTATCACTAAAATATGAATCACCTAGAACCTACTTAATATTCCTCCAAAGAGTTGGTTTCAACTTTCAAATGTAAATAAACCGTCCCATGGCTTTTGAGAGAAGTCGTTACAATAAAAAAAATTTTTGTCATCTTTTTCGCTCTTACACATCCTGATTTTATATTATTTTGAGTAACAAAGCTTGTACTCGAACATTTTTTTTTTCGAATTTGAATGATTTCTTAAAAATCAGAAGAACTACCCGTCATGCCACCAGGTACCAGGTTGTGTTAGGGCTAAATAAAATCCGTTCGATGAAAATCGAATCCATACACACTAGTTTATAACTAATAATATACTCCCATTATATTTAAGTAATTGAAATTCATCACAAAAAACGAGGCTGAAATCAGCAAAATAAAGCCATTCAGTATAAAAAGTGTACCAAAATTGCGAACTTCATAAAATCCGTGGAGGGAATGAGATGGGGGAGATAGAATAAAAATATCTATCTACTCATGAAATTGACATATTCTCCGAAGATGGAAATCCTCTAGGTATGTCAAATAAATCTCCCCTGTTTTATCTACCTAGTTTTGTATTAGTTGAATAAAGCAATGTTAAGACTAATTGAATAATTAAATATTAATAACTAAAGTAATTTAAACTAATATGCATAACATATTTAAACTAATATGTGAAATTAAAAATTGAATCTATCTAAAATTCAAACATATTCAAATAAAAACCAAGACAAATTTTTTTTCAGCCCTTTTTAAAGGATTTTTTAAGTAGCATATATACAACAACAAACAGAAAAAATACCATCCTTTTTACTATCTTTTTCAGCTGAAAGCTTTGTAATAGCCTTCCTAGAGCAATGCTCATTAAGAAGTCAATAGATATATCTTTATCTCTGAAAAGAATGCCACGAAAATTAACCTTTTTCTGGAATGCTGTACTACATTCAGGTAGAAAGGTCTACATCTATGTTTAAAATCCTTGTTTGAGATGTTTGGAACACGCTTGATAGTTTTATAATTTTTAAATTAATAAATCTTCCAGCATGCTATCTGTTAATCGAAGTTTTCTTTAGTAGTATAGTTTTTAAAACAAAGCTGCGGAACGATTCCTTTGTAACATAACAATGGGATATGAAATGGAGAACCATCTATTCATGTATAAATATTTAGATTCTAATCGGCCCAATCAGACTTAAGGAAATTGGTGTAGTTCTTTGAGATTAATTAATCCCTGTTTGCCTCAACTCGACCACTAATGAACTTTGTGAATGAAATTTTTATAAGCTTATTAAAACCATAATAGGAAGAAAAATAAGCACTTCGCATAACTTAATTCTTTGTTGACTCCATAACGCATTTGTGAACACTATATTACTGAGCAAAGTATTCCACATTTCAGATTGATTAATTAGTACTATATAATGGTCAACACATTCACAACCTCATGACTACATAATTATAAAAATTATACTATAAAATAATAACTATTAAATAACATAAAGATTTGGTTAGTAATGTATAAAATCGTATAGATCCCTTTTACGACCAGCAGTGGCGATACATTTTTACCCATGAAGTATCAAATAAAAGAGAATTTCATGGAAGTGGCGAATCTCATATCCGATTCTTAAATTCTTACTGGAGAAGGTTTCAGAACTTTGGTAGAGGTACGTCGGCTGCTCCAGGCGGTTCAAATTAAATTTCGATATGGACATAATTACCCAAGTACGACTCCACGGAACGTAAGTCGGGGTCTTTTTAAAGTATGCAGCTTTACCAATGGGGTGTGTTGATAGAAATTCATGCTTATATTATGACATACAAATGAGCGTGAGATCGCTTCTATTTCAAATGAATTAAAGAGAAGAAGAAAACATATCTAATAGAGAGTTCTCGCTGGGGGTAAGCTAGTATATTATTTAAATAAAAAAATCAAAATAATCAACTTAACATAATTAAAACAGTTCTAAAATTTATCTTAAAACACTATCCTATCTGGACTTTTACATGCTCAACCAGCCTCGGGGACAGGTATTTCAGGACCACTGCATTCGAATTCTAAATAATTATTCTTGTCACAGAAAAATATCTAAGATCTATGCAAACTAGAATATGAACTAAGTAATTGAATTCATCGACAAACACAATGCTTAATAATTAAAAATTGACAAGAAAATTACATGCCCTGTTCAATACAAAAAAATAATTTTCTTCTTGGTTACTTCTGGGGAGCGGGGAGCTCAGTGGTTAGGTACTGTGCTACTAACTCCAAGGATCCGGGTTTGAATCCGACTGTGGCAGATAATTATTTTCTGTTCCACTGTAGCCGTGAGTCAGCCCTGTGGGCTCATCCAGCCTCACGATGTGGGTATCCTTAACTGGGTAGAAATCTGACGCTGAATCTTATCAAATCACCTCCTTGCATAACCGTCTAGTAACAATTATTGCTTACGAAGTACATTACCCCTGACCCTTTAAGTGGTATAGGGTACAGATTTAGTCATTTTTTTGGTTATTTTTTCTAATAAAAGTATTTTATTTTTTAATAACATTAAATTTTAGTAAAACTCAAATCGCATATAATCGCTATATGGGTCATTCTTTCAGAAAGTGTCAAATGCTGACCCCAGGATCAACTACTACACCTTAACTTATCGTAATCAAAAGAAATCTTAATTCTATAGCAGATAAAAATTAGAAACGTTCAAAACGTAATTCATGTTTATTTAAAAATGTTAATAGGACTTTTACTTTTTTAAATAGTTCCTTAAGAATTTATAACGACCCAAATTTTATCTCGCTTTCTTCAAATAGTGATGCTATTAAATACGCTTCTCCTATTTTTTATTCTACATATATCAAGTCATCAATTATGTAAATCTTTAAAAATTGTCTCCTATAATAAAACGCAACAGTATCATACTGCTGGAAGAGCTCAGAATTCTTCGACAATAACCTTATCATATCTGCCTTTACGACACACATAAAGCACGGTTATGAATTGCTTTAGCAAATTGAGTGAAAACCAAACTACAAGCAAGACCTCACATAAACAAACTCTGCCCTAAAAATTGTTTTTATCCGAGCGCTATTCTGCCTTCTCAGCGGGTTTTATTGCTCTGATCAGACCATTCTACTGTTGTTCTCCTCTTTATGGGGACATCTTTACGAGATAGCGCTGGTGACCGTTTAACAAATTGGAAAACTTTTTCCCGCCTTCGGGGGAGGGGGCGTTGAGATAAAGGAGAGGCCGGGAAAGGTCAGAGAAAATGGCGGGAGATCAATAAGAAGCCCCGTTCAATACGGTCAGCTGCTGTGGAGGGATCTAGCGGCAAGGGTGGTAAACCCGCTAGGGTATTAAAATATATTGCCTATTATATATCTAATACTCACCACTTTAAAGTTAATTATATCGTAAACATAGATATAAATTTAATTCTCATTTATACATTTTAATTAGTTTTATAAATAAATTGGCTAGACCTGAAAACTATAACCTAATTGTTTCATCTTAATCACACTTGATTAATCTAGTCTTACATCACAGTTTTCAGGAAAGTCTATATAACAATAAATTTAAATTAGTATCCAAATTCCAATAAACACAGTTAAGCATATCTCTTCTATTTCTTCTCTTCTATGGTACATGAGTTGGAATGTTAAAATTCATTTTCCGGGTCATACAGGAAATAAATATTAACTTGACCATGATTCGAACCCACAACATTTTAACACAAGCATCCTGAGCTCCAACGTGCTCTGTATATCTTTTACCCAAAATGTAAAAATTTTAGCAAAAACTTCGAAATTAATACAGACTGTTCTTAAAATTGACATTTAGTTAACCAGATAGTTTGCATAAAAAATTCATTAGTTTACTTTTTTAGTTCATTAATATTTCCTCATTAACAATAATACATTCTTTTCATATAATGCAATCAAGAAAACGCCAGGCGAGACCAGTCCTATAAATAGAAAATAACCTATTATAAATTAAATGTGTGTTTTTTCTTAAGATAAAAATTAAGAAGTGCAGTAATAAGGTAGTTCGGTTTAAAATTTAAGAAAATCAAATCTAGTGGGTAATTCTTTGTCTATAAGTCACTCCTTTAGAGTCAAAATGTAATAAAATTTTGCTATTTCTAAACTTTATTTTCATTTTTGGGAGGACGGGGGAAGGAGAGATATTATATTTAGGGACGTTTTATAATTTCAAGAGACAGAAGTTTCAAAATAGTGGATATTTTTATCTCCAAATCTTTTCCTACTTTTTTTTTTTTTTGTAGTAAAACATGGATAACTTTAAATATCGAATAAATGGTTTCACTTCGCTTTCTAGCCTGAAGAATTCAGGACTAAAAATTACTTATTGTAAAACTAAATATGAATATGAGTAAAAAATTATCTCGGCCAATTTACAAGTAAATCATCATAAATACCAAAACTAAAAAATATGACGAAGTCGATTCTTAATCACTGGAGTTTAATATAAAAATTTTAAGAGTAAAATTTCACAGTTAAAATCGCCAATGAACTGTTGTAATTTATAATTTCATAATACAAACTTTATATTTAATTTCCATTCTTCCAATTTTTTTTTTATTTTCAAGGGCAAGTTGTTGTTTATTGCATTAAAGCTTTAGATTTTATCAATTATTTACTAAGTTTAACCACTGCCTAGGTCAGGATTCACTATCAGCGTCTGACCAAGCACCCTCATACTTTCTTACTGTCTGGATATTACTTGCACGACAGATATCTGTCTCATAAAAAAAGGGCCTTAAGGCGGTTTAAAAAGTTAAAACAATAATTGAAGGGGTAAGTGGATGAAGAAGCAATGTAACATTATTATTATCTTTAGTTTGGCTGTAGGGGGGTACTCTAACCTCAAAATCCAATTACTAATTAAGATACCTAGAAGTAGAAGGGGCTATGTACACTTCAAAACATAACAAGCTCCAACAAAAAAAATAATAAACTTTTTTTTTCTTAAAATTTACTATTTTTAATTACTAACCCCTTTCATTTTACAACAAAAATTATAAAGTACCAAGACAATTAACTACGATTCCTAATCTACATATCAATTTTTAAGAGCTTCATTTCCGCCTTTTTAAAAATTAAATATCACGAGAATCTACTTTTTGATTTACTTTTTCTCATTATGCAGATATGTTCCTACTATCACAATATTCTTTTATTGTTAATTATTAACAAATGAACCTAAGCTGACCAGCATCGCACCAACAATAGCCAAGAAGCTTCAACAGTTTCAGAATGGTATACTCAGACGTATAGTAAAACATACTTCACTACAAAGAGCAAAGACGACCTCCTACACAAGACACTCGACCTACCGACTGTGACTATATTTTTCGCGAGGAGGCATATCAAATCCTTTGATAGCCTCCAGCATTGCACAAACCAACTATTCAGGACACTGACACCGACGGGACGGCTACACAGGTGGCACACCCATTGAAACAGCATCAGTCTAGACTGAGGACTAGTAACTGACTTATTTTCTGACTTAATAAACCTGGTGAGCCCCATCGCCATTAAAGGTACACAGGATATTACCCTTTTCCAAAATATCCAATTCCTCAGCCTCCTCTTCGAATGTACTACCAATGCAGTAAAAGAGGTCCCTCTCAACAAGTTTTCCCATCATCCCCTGATATCAATCCCACGCACCCATGGGGCATGGGAAAAAAAATATTGACAAATGAGCTAAGCAATCTTTGGTCTACATAATCTAATTGCATAGAAATACTCAAATTTCAAGTAAAAGATCAATTTTCATATCATGCTATCTGAAATTGAAGTTCTAGAACATAAACTATGCTATTCAAACTTCTATTAACTACAATTTAAAAAAAAAAAATATTATTCATTCATGGTTTATGAATTATTTCCTTAAATTCTTTGTTCAAATCAATTCTAATTAAATCCTATATTGAAAACTATTCAGATCAGTCGCTAAGATAAGATAAGGCGCAATTCCATATAAATATCTCTTTATTTTTTTCTTAATTTAATCGAATATTTTTTGTATTCTACTTTTTAATAATCATTTAGAATAGTGTTAATAGGCAGTTGCAGGCCCTGAATTATCTTTTTGAATGTATGTCGGTTTGTACTGAATTCTTAAATAAAAATCTTTTGCTAAATTCATATTTAGTTTATCACAAAAATAATCTCAAAAAAATCTTTCTTTTTTTACTAATTTCTAAATTACTTCAGCAAAACAGATACCGTATTTAAGGAAAACGTAAGAGAAGCGAGTACAGTAGTACAGATTTAAAAAAAAAGTATTTATTATCTACTTTTTTTTTTGTTGAAATATTGAAGAAAAATTCATTGGTATTCTTAATAACTTTTATACACTGGTTAAAAAACAATTTCTCAGTTAAGTGTTGAATATACTATATTCCTCTTTATGTTAAAAAAAACTTTATCCAACGTATACTTAAAAACTAACACGGAACATATTTGATGAACTAAATTGATTACTGACCAAAACGTCTCAGTATGATTTACTTATCGTAAAAATGGAACGAATCTTTAATTAAACTATTACTAAATATTGCCTTTAAGTGTGGTAGAATTAATAACTTAGTAATAGAAAAAAATAATTATAATTATTATTATTTCAGCATTATTTCTAAACCCATAAATCTTAGAAACGGTCAAAAGTCTTTTTTTTTAATTTTATTAGAAAAGAAATTACTGCACGGATCAAAACTTTACTTTAAAAAAAACTATTTTTTTAGATTTAAAAAATAATTTTTTACTGAGTCAAAATGTTTTTTTCAAAAACTTTTATCAAAATAAAGAACATTTGACTCCCGTTAACAGATAGAGATAGGACAAGACGCCTGCGCTGTACGGCTGGTGGGGAAGAAGAGGACATTAAGTTGTCTGCCACCCGCCACAAGTTCTACATTTTAATGTCAGAACCCGGACGGGGCTAATCTCATATTTATATGTTGATGTGGAGCCCTAAACCAGGGCATCTTATGGCCCCCTGTCAGGGGTCGCCATCTTTTTATCTCTGTCTCGATGGACCATTATACAGTTCCTCCCAGAGGCACGGACCTCATCCTACATGGCGATTTGTATTCCAGAGGATTATGGAGGGGAAAAAAAAACTAAAATATTTGGCACTAGCCACCAAGCCTTCTGATATTTTATAAATGATTTTTTTTTAACAGGGAAGAAGCGAAGGAAGGAATGAAGCCGGTCTTGCAAATCTCTGTCTGTAATCGCATACTGAGAGAAATATGTATAGAAGGTACTCGGTGAATCCAACATTCTTTTAGAAAAGGGTTATTTTATTTTTTTTTTTATCAGCTCCCTCCATCCCAATTCCGACTTGAAATTGGGAGTTTAATTTGACAAGACTAATATTTGTCTGCTTCATTTTACAGGAACTACATGATTAAAAAAACTTTCTATAACTTATTATAATTATATAAAAACATAATCACTTTAATGAAAAGTTGTATACACTTCAACTTCATTACTTTTTGAAACATAAACGAAAAATTAATAAAGTGTGCGTTTTTCACTCTTCCTATCTCTATCTATTCCACACCCGATCCATAAATAAGTAAGACTTTTACCGGAATATTTTTCAAATGTTTAGCTATTATATATTTTTGTTTGTCAAATATTACTGGATTAAATATGATGTATGATATTCCTTGTTCGATTAAGACAACTGTCAATCTATGCTATTTAAAATTAGCATTATGTTATTTTACTTATTTATTTTTCATACAGATAGTTTGATTATGTTCATCTTGTCTATTCTTTTGTTTGTATATATTTTAAGAGATTTTTTTTATTATTATTTTTTTTATTTATTTATTTATTTTTTTTTTAGTATGTATGAGATCATTCATCACTATTACCTATTGCTCACAACTGTGTGGCAGATTGTAATATCTATCAATAAATAAATCTATCAATTCAAAGAAAAAAGTTAGCATTGCAAAAGGAAAAGTATAACTTACTCTCCAGGAACTAAAATAGGCTCTTTAAATGTGAAAAACTATATAGTCTTATATAAATACGTAAAAGAGCGTTCTATGATTACTAGCTATGTTAAATTATCTTATTATATTGTTGATATGAGATGACATTGTGTTTACTCGTATTTTTTCCATTGGTAGATTAATCATAGAAAGATAGTCCTTGGCGGTCAATAAATGTACAAAATAGTAAAAAAACAAACTATTTAATGGTAACCTAGTAACTTATGGGGTATCTTTCTTTTTAAAAAAAATTTATAATACCTTGCTCTCTTTTTACATGCATTCTAATTTTCTTCTCATATCTTACAATGTTTGTATCATGTGTACATTGTTTCTTTTTGTTGTCCATTAACATTTAAGTGTGTCCAAACTTTAATCTTAAAGGTAACTTTAAGCAAATATGGAAATTTTTCAAATGGATCATAGATTTTGGTATTTGAAGATTTTATCTTGCTAAGTCTCACTCAGAACATTTTGTGTTTCAGTTTGACTGTCTTGAAGAGCCTTTAACGACAACAGTTAATCCAACTCAAGTTTTCATTTCAATTAGTTTCCAAAAAATACATCTATATAGGTACTATTGCATTGCTCAGATTAAAAATGAACTGGAAATTTCCCACGCCAACACAGGTTTTATTAATAGCTGAAAGGCACCCGACTTCACTGTTGCTACTGATGTAAACAGTAACGCTAAATAGCCCACTTATCAGTGCTTCCAGAATCAATTAAACACTACACTGTACGAAATAAACTAAATCTAGCAGTGATCGAGGGCGCATATCCCAACTATATTCCGTCAATTCTTCAAAAAGATTTGTTTTTTCCCTGGCTATGGCATCCATTTTAAGGTTCAAGGTAGTGTAAAAATAATAAATATTTCAATATTCTAGTCGGCATTTTTTGTTAGTAGTTTAGAGAGAACATTCTGACGTTTTAATTTACTGAACCTGAACCACTTTTTCCTAATTACTTTTGGCAATTCATAACCACAAAAAAACAATATAGATATTATTAGTCACATTTCTACGAAAATTGGTAAATGAAGCTGTGCCAAAGTGACGGCAAAAAGCATAAAAGGACCGCGCGAATTCATAAAACTCCGGGTGTTGAGCGGTGAAATTTATCACCTATTTCAAAACGAGAAGAAACAATGTAGGAGCGTAGACTTTGGCAGTTTCAGGATCGAGTAAATCAGACGAGTTTATTTTTATTCCACAAATCCTTTGGAACCCCTAAGCATTCATTTCTCCCCCCCCCCCCGAACGTGAAACAGAGTGATTTGCAGAATCGCTATGTGCGTCGTTAACGAAATTATCAACATGAAGTAACTTAAGTTGAAAAAGTTAGTAAGTTAGTAGATAGTTTTCCAATAAAATGCAGTATTTTTGGTAAATAGCATTTTAAAGCTAAAATTTGAGTTTTTTTGTTAGACTTTACAAAATACAACTATTACCGTGGTAACTTTTCTAAAATCACTCACTGACAAAAATTTCATCGTTATTTTCTAACAAAGGCGGTCCTGGTGCTCTTTTCTCATCAAATGGCGTCGAAATTCGTCAATCATATTCTTTGTCGTCACAAATGTTTAATTATGACCTTTTATAATCATTTCACTTTTTTTATTTTCTAAAATTCCATTTTAATATCGTCGGTGTAGCGGTTTAAGAAAATTGCGTTATAATTATAGTTTAAGATAATAGTTATAAATCAATTGATTGCAGCTTGAGATATAAATCATTCGGGCATTTTATATTTTAAATTAATAACGTTACATTGCGTATTGGTATTATTTATTTTACTTTAATTCTCTTTGCCTTATTCTTTACTTATTTGGTTTTATTTAATTTATATGTTATTTTATTTCCGAAATACGTATATTATTTAATTTATCTTATCATTACTATTATTTGCCTTATTTTATATTCATTGCTATTTAAGTTCTTATATCATCAATTTTTATTTATTTATTTTTCGTATGTATATGTAGTATGAATAAACCGAAGTTATGCATTTAGGCCTATATGAAAATTGTAAATAATTCTAATTATTACACCCAAATAAACATAGATTTTTCTAAAATGTTATATCTACTATATGAAATGCAATTTATTGTTTGAATAAAATAGACCTCAATATTATAATGCTATAATAAATAATAAGATATATACATTATTTACTGTTAAATTTATATGAATAAAGTAAATAGAAACGAACTTATTGACTGCATGCGTATTGCATTGACAAAAATACAAAAGCTCATAATGCAATCCGTAGCCGCACTTCCTCTCCAATCTGATAGCATCGCGTGACATCATGAATATTGCTCGTAAGCGTGTTTGCATTAAGCGCGCGTCCTGAATTAAATTTACAACCGCCAACTGTAACGACATGTGAAACGTTTCGGGAAGTCTCCTTACCTGTGGCCGGATGTTAAGGCGTATCTGTCTAATTGTTTGTCACTTGAATCTTTTTACGAGCTGATAGACTAAAAGCATAGGTGCGAATCCAACAACTACCTACAATTCGAAGAATAATGCAATAAATATTTTATCAGCAAATGATAACAAGTAGATCCTTCAGTGTCGGTTATCTTGAAATAAAACCAGAAAATGTTGACTTATCTGGAATAAATAGTGCACGATAATATTCCTTTAAAGGATTGGCTGATAAATGTAAAATCGATTTATCTCTGGCGCTCCTGAAAACACAGTAAGCAAAGTTACATAAAACAAAAGTTTACTTTTAAAAGTATAGTTCAATAAATAACGAATTCAAAGTCTAAAATTATTTTTAAAAAATTAAGGATTGATAAAATAGTGATGAATTATAGGATTTCTGAAACGAAACGGAACTTTTATCTATTTGCTCAGATTAATTTTCTTTGTTTCATAATTTTACAATACCACTAGATATGATACAGTTATTTCATTTTTTTACTTTAGCACATGGTCCCCATGGCTTTTGTTACGATTGCGATGGTGAAATAAAAACACTGACTAGATCTATGTGGACAAGAAGTGTTACGGTTGTCATGGTGAAAACAAAACACGAGCGATAAGTTTTAAACGAGTGGGTTTTGTTTTTTGGTGAAGGCGACAGTTTTGAAGAAGAAAAGAAGGAAAAGAAATATTGGACAACCTTATATTCGGCCAGGAGTGCACCCAAGGACTACGTGGGCTTTGAACTAAATTTTATTTTGTTTTTATTTTCTATTCACTTTTATACTCTTTTGGATAATAATGTAAATATAGTTATTAAGGTTAAGCATTTAAGTTAAGGTTAAGTCAACCTATAAGTTTTAATTGTTTTATTAATTGATAAGAATTTTTTTTTCCTTTTTTCATTCTCTGTATATATATTTCTTCTTATTATTAAACTTTTGTACATATAGTTCTGCTGTTCTTTCTCTGCTTTCAACTTGTTAATTTACTTATTTTTTTTTTGTTGTTGTTCACGGAATATTACGATAATTCAACAGGTGGGTAGGTAACACCCCCAGGTTTTCTGTTATCTACATGTAAAAGTATTCGTCAGTGGACATAATTCAACAATTGTTTATATAGTGGTATATTTTAGCTATATTGTGAGCATAATGCTTCGGGGTTTTCGTTATTTCCAAGGAAAAAATAACGTGGCACCTAAGGAGCAATTCTTTATTGTTTTATCTTTTTTTCCTTTTGCGATTATATTTATTTTCTTTACTATTTTTCTATAACTCACACCCTTCTCCGCTGAGCGTGGGCAACTGTAAACGATAAACATATAAGTAAGGATAAGTCAAAATTTGCGGTTATACTTTATGAAAAGGAGAATAGTATTACTTAACAGCAATAATTTTTTTTAAAAAAAAACATCAACAGAAACTGAATGCCTCCATTCTGACTGATACTATCCGCTCAGTTTGAGCAGTGCAGTCCTTGAATCAGACTGAGATGAGTAGAGGACGCTTATCACGTGTTGGAAGTGGCACAGGCTGTTGTAATCACAGAGTATGCCCACTTCAGTCCTTCTCGGACAATGCCGTTTAACCACTACTAATTTAGCTTGTAAAGTGAATTTCATTTCCTCACCATGTAAGTGTTATTCATGAAGTGTGTGGATTTAGCAGACCGTTTACTTAACATTGGTCATTGACTATAGCTCAAGAGAGGAAATTACAAGTGTGGCTAAATAATATTGGAAGAAGCATTGTGAAGTTGAGGAAAAGAGATCGAATAAAAAATGCTTGGGCCCAGAAAGAAACAGGACTCACTGACACACTGAAGATGACAAGATTGAGAAAATGGAAATGGGTAGGACATCTTCTTCGATGCGAAGATGACAGATGGTCAAAAGTTGCCACAGAATGGACTCCATACTACCTTCAAAGAAGAAGAGGACGTCAAACGAAGAGATGGAGCGATATATGTTCAAGAGGATGGCAGGAGCCCTCTGGTGGAGAGCTGCTAGAGACAGGGATGTCTGGAAGAAGAAATGGAAAGAACAACACCCCGAGAAGTGCTGACTATTGCTCCCGAAAAGTAAGGCCTTTGCAGGACAGGAGAAAGAAAGATGGAAAGAAAATTGATAGAAGTTAATGTTTTGTCAACTATTATATATATATATAAATTTATTTATTTTTTCTCTCTATCTTCTTTAAATGTTTATATTGTATTTTGTAATGATTTTAATTTATTGCATAAATAAAAGGCTATTTCATTTCATACTTAATATAAGGAGTAGCTAATCGGGGAGCCTGGTAACATTAATAATTGAAACTTATTTTATTTGTCCCCACGTTTCATTCTTGATTGTAAGCCTTCGTCAAGGGGTCTTTCCCTTTAGTTGAATTTTAAAACTCTGTTAGTAGGTTATTATTACATTAAAAATCGCGATTATCCCAAATGTGCACTACTAAATCCTTTCAAGTCAAAAAGTTGGCAAACGAGTATATCAGTGTTTCCCTGTTGGACTTTAGAACCCGATGATCAATATCTATTATATTTAATTTGATCTAATGCAGCTGTTCTTTACAATAATTTATCCACTTCTTAGACGATTAATTTATTTACAGGCAAAATATTTTTCTTTATCCTGTATACTCAAAGGCTACTGGTCTTTCTTCTTCTATCTTAAGATAATCGCAATCATTACAACAGAATATTAATCTTGATTAATATAGATTCTAATCTTGAAATTTCTGAACCTTAAAGTGAATCAAGATTAAAACTAAATTGAATTTAAAAAATCGAATGATTTGGATACATAAAAGAAATAGAGATGACCACTTATAAATTGAAGTAAAAATGTAGTCGAGAATGAAGGTATGTAAGAAGAAAGGTAAATATTTTCATTATAATTATTTAATTCATTCATTTCAATATTTGAAGGTGCCAATTTCAAATACGAAATATATTAGGTTAAAAATGATTTAAGATTAAAACGTTCTTCAAAACGGGAAATTTAGAAGTGCCTACCACCCACAAAGGGAGAAAACCGCAAGGCAATACGCGGGACCGTAAGGAAAGAATGAATGGGGATTTTTTAATAGCAGGGCTAGTAAGTAGTTTTACGACACCTTTATGACTACATTCCTACCAACATTATCCCTTCTACAGAATTAAATTCAAAAATAGCCACAGGACTACCGACAACATACCCCACGACTAATTGTAGCCAGCGCATAATCACACAATAGCTTCCCAAAGAGGTCGTAAATCATTTAGTTAGTGCCCTTTAATTTTTACTGTCCTGTCTGATAGTGGCTGTCGGCGTACCTTAGCTCCTCCTTGCAAATCGTACGTCAATTAAGTTTATCATTTTTTTTTCCATTTACGGTTACCTCGACCACAAGGCATGAACAGCAGGATTTATTAGGTTTTTCTTTTGCAAGCCTATAATTCAATATTTTACAGTCACATAAAAATACAAAATTCGAATACCTATTTAATTATCTAGGAATGGACGATTGGTTTAATGAATCTAGCATTGGAACGTGAGACTTATTGGTAGAAGCCAAGTTCAGTAGATGTCTGGGTAACTAACCATTGCGTATCCACAAGGAACGAGAGGCCGAACAAGGGAAATTGCATTCGTCAATCCTATCCAAGATCTAACAAATACTTACTAGCTACCAATTCTTTGAGTTAGGCCTTGTTAGGCCTAACTCAATTTACAGTTAGCAATCATACAGTCAGTGATGGAGGAACATATTTCCAATTATCTGAATAACAGAAAAGATAGATAAGGAAGTTGATGAGCAATTCTTGAGAAGGATGTACGATAAATTAAAACACTTCAAAACTCTCATCAGGTGAATAATTGCTTGAATCCCTAAGTCTCGAGAACGGATTTGCAAGGGTAAGAGTTAACTCCAAAGAGACAAAAAATTTCCATTGAGAGGATTTACTCCAGGATCAGCCCATTACACACACACACACCTACATGTATGTATATATA
>NW_027108914.1:3866596-3867829 GCF_000696795.3 Halyomorpha halys
TGCTTTCCAAGAAATACCCCCATCATTTTAGTTCTACTTCATAAAATTCAATCATTACATTAAATTAAATTTTTATTACTTATAATCACGATAAATTATTGAAAATGAAACAACTAAATTTAAATCGTTAACAACAAGGTTTATCAATGGCTCGCGGCAGTTTTGCAATTATCTCTGATGATTTTTTGGACGCCACCACCTTCCCTCGACATAACCTTTCCAATTATTGAATGTCTCCAAAAAGAGGTCATCTATCAAATAAGCTCATTATTTTCTTTCTTGGGACCCAAAAATCTGGGAGGGAGCCGTGGTTCACCCCTGCCCCCCCTCCCCTCAGCCTACGCCCATGTACATAATAGAAACAGTGTAAATGAAAAAAAATCACTTTCAGAGGGTGACCCAGCGGCCTCACCCCCTTTTTGTTATAAGGAAAAAATTACTTTTCTATTTTATATATATAGTTTGTTTTTTTCTCAATGCAAAACCCCAGTAATGGCATAAAGCCTAACAAAGGCTGCCTCCCACCTCAGACTGCTCAAAAGTAGATGCAGAGGCATCTATTGGATCTTTATCAAACTACCAACTTCAGTAATCCTGTTACACAGAGCTGTGCAAATATTAGTTATAAACTATAATCAAATTATTATGGATACAATATTTATTTATTAATAAACGATTAACAACTAAAAATTTTATTCACAACAATTATAATACATAGTTTTATTTATAACTAATTTTTCTCAAACTCTGTTTCTATCTACCAAAATGCACTTTAGTTAGAATTTAAAATTTACATCCTCAAAAGCACATACTAAATAATAATTCACAAATTATCAATTAAGAAAATTTCAGTATTAATTAAACAGAAAGTAAAAATGGATTGTTACAAATTATACCAAATAAAGGAAAATTTCTGATTATTAAATTTTCACTAACTTCTATTTTCTTATTTAAAGTTTTGTAACTCCAGAAATTAATCTAAAACAAAATTAGTATTTTTGTCAATTCTGTACCTTTGAACGTCATTAACTGCTTAGATTCATAATAAGAAAATGATTTGTACATGGTGATTGAATGAATCCCTATTTCCACAATAAGAAACGATGTATATTTCTAAAATAATTTGACTTTGGACTTGAAATAGCACAGTAATCGAAAGTAACCTAAGACCGAATTTCTGCCAAGCTTATCTATATTTTTTCGAACATATATTCAAATCAGTTTATTTAAATA
>NW_027108914.1:3868629-3882408 GCF_000696795.3 Halyomorpha halys
AATATATATATATATTTGAATATTTTGATATAATCACTTGTTATTCATCCCCCCAAGAAAGTTTTTAAAATAAAGGTTAATTAAAGTGAGAATGTCAATGGAAAAGGAACTAAACTAAATAAGTATTTAATTATCAGATATTGAGAAACAAAAAGATTGTAATTTCTCAATTTTTGCCCAACTGGTTTTGAACACAATATGCTGCTTTACTCACTTACTGTATGTTAAATGATTTTTTTCTACTTGAAAATTTATTGAGGTGTTAAATTAAGCTCATATTCTTTGTTCTGCTCCTTTGGGCACCTATTTTAACAGAACCAAATATTCTTCAGAGAATCTTTTTCTCAAAGATAGAATCAAAGAATTCATTCTCCCTGGTCTTCGATAGCGTTCAAGTATCTGAAGAATATTTTAAGACAGGTCACCTCTGCATCTTGTAGAGCAGTATTTTCTTTGTTCTCTTCATGATAAACTGGACGATGAGGTGTTTCCAGAACCCAAACTAGCTCCTGTTGGCTCTGACAGTTCTTCTATTTTCAGATTTAACACCTCAATAAATTTTCAAGTAGAAAAAAATCATTTAACATACAAATGAGTAAAGCAGCATAATAAGTTCTACATAGTTTCTAATAAGTTCTACACATTCAAACTGAAACTTAAACAACTATCTCTGTTTTATTCTTGATCAAACGTTTCACATTTGAACTAAATGTTTTGGATTTTCTCATGCATATTTAATTTTATTAAAAAAATAAACTATTTTTTCCATAATTCTGTTGAATCATAAAAAAAAAAAGATCAGATAAATTTGTAAAAAATGGAGCCTTTTTTAAATATAAAAATGTTTTTTAAACTCTTCTGTAATAAATGACTCTATTAATATACAAAGAGAATATTAATGTATGTACACAAGAGGCAATGAAGTTGTTTATTATTTATGTATTAGAATTAAGAATAGTGTGGTTAAATATTTATGAAAGGTAAGTAACAATATCGGGTTAAGTTCATAAACACAATACAGAAGGGATAAACAGTTGGAAGAAAGCCACAATCTCAATACATCATTCATTTGTTGACTATTTTATTTAAATATTTTATAAACCTAAAAAAAATTATTTATTGATTTTGCACAATTGTCTTAGTTACACAAAATTAAGTGAAATAAAATGTTTACAATTTTACTTCACAGTTATCTGTAATCATTCCTTATATCATTGAGAACCGACTAAAAGTTAAGACTTCATGGGACAAAGAGATTTATCACAATAACTCTAATGAAACCATCTATCAATGAAACCATCATCCTCAAAATGAATATTGACGGTCTTAAACCAATTCAAACCCACTGAATGTTTGAAAAATTTGAGCTCCTGTATTTTAATTAAATATTCAACATTAGATATATTTATATACATATGTAACATTTGAAATGTTTATTATACTTTATTCCTAAACACTTTTTAGGAATCAAATGCTTGTTATCATTTTATGAATCATGACAGGAATGAAGAAATTTTAATATTTATCACATTCTCCATCTATAACAAATAGAACTATTTACTATTCCAGAATGGCCTATCAAGTTGAATTGTCTGAGCACTACGAACTGCTAAAGGTATAAACAATTATTTTTATGTGAATAATTTTTTCTTACTGTTAATGTTTTATAATAATTATAAGATTTAATGAATACAAATATATACACAATAACTTTTTTATCAGTAACAATTTCTTTGTCACTCTTTTTTTTATTACTGTTTCAAAGCTAAGCATAGACTCTTTTTACTGACCAAACATGGGTGTATGAACATTATGAACACCAACATTTATACTGATCAAGTTATAAACTTTAAAAAGTTTTGCTTTGAAACTAATGTGTCAACATTTTGCACACTAGTCCCCAGACCAATATTCTTTATTGAAATCTAAAAGCACTTCTGTGATGGAGTACTATAACACTGTTGTGTAGTATCAATTACGCATGTTGTAAAATTAAAAAAATATATAATCAAAAGAATTTATTTGATTTGGAGCAGGACTTTTAAAAAAAATTATTAAATTTCAACAAAGAAAAGTAAATTACATAATAAATACTGACCAATAAAATTTATGCCAGTGAAATTTATGCTGTTGTCTTCATTTTACAGGTGGCATGGATGAAGATATAAATTGTATAAGTGAATTATGAGGATGGATGTGGAAGAGAATATTATTGTATTTTATGCTCAGATACTATTGAGGGATTGCTACATCTATGGTGTGTATTTCATAATTTGGAGTGTATTGTGTACAAAGGTTTGTAAGACGAGGTCAATTACCGGATTCAAATCCTAAACAGTCACTCTATTCACAGACAAGGTTTTTTTAACATGTTCACACATTCACATACTCATTTCATTAATCTCTACTTACCTTTTGTAATACCAATTAACTATTGACCAATATTGAATATCACATCTTTTGGAGTGAAAGATCTTTACCAGTGGTCTACAACTCAAGAAAAAAAAAATGATACGGGATTAAATTGATCTTGTGACGTGAGATGAAACAGAAGAGGTAGGGAGGCAATACTAGTGAGTTCTAGCTGGAAAATGTTTATATTGTAACAGGAAAGTAGGAGCTAAGAGGAGAGCTCATACTTTTCTATTACTTAAATTTAGCTCAAATGTGGCATGTTTGATTAAGAATAAAACAGAGATAGTGGTTTCTGTTTAAGTTTGAATGAGTGGAACTTATTAGAAACTTTTACTTTCTTACTGGTATTTACTAATGCAAAAAAATAAACACTGGTCAATTCTAGTAGGAAAATTTTTATATTGGAACAGGAAAGTATTAACTAAGAGGAGCATAATGATCCCAGCAGTGCCAGTCCAATTGAGTCAACTGCTGTTATCTCATACTCTCTTATTATAATATAAAAATATACTATAGTTATTAGTAAGTATAGTTCGAATAATGCTTGTGTGTCTGTATTAAGGAGAAATTTGTTGGAATGGGTCAGAGAGAATAGTCAGAAAAGAAAATCAAACAGATAAATTTTTAATTGCAGAGATGTTGCTACAACTTAATAATTGGGGAGGGAGGGGAGGTGTGAGGAGTAACAAAATCTATAATATAATGTCTCAACAATTTTGTCGAGATTTCTTAATTTATCAGGAGCCTGTGGAGTATTCTTGTACATTAACACATTTCTTTTTGATTTTTTGAAAACTGAACGCTCTAGATAGCGATTATAAGCAATTTTGAATACAACCACTTTGTGTAATATTTTACAACAATTTTTGCAACTTGAAGTAGGTTCCCAACTTTTAAAGTTTGTAAATAATTGAGAGGAGGAAAAAAACAGGAAGGGGGTGACACTAATTCTCCCCCATAACAAAGGTTCTCATTATCTGTGTGCTTTTCATTCTTGACCACACCCCTATCCCTACTTCTTATTAGGTCTATGGTGACTGGATATCTCCAATCATATTATTTATGTATTAATAATAGTAGTATTGATAAAATTAATAACAGTAAAATCTCAAATGTTTAATTATAGGTTTTGGAGAACCCTGAAATTCTGTCTGCTTTGTTTAAGTCCAAAATTAGCTTCATTAATAAGTGAAATTGAGTATGATATTTTTCTTTTGTAAGTTCTGAATAGACAGATTAATCAAGTAGATGTAACAGTAGAATGTAAAATTGACAAGTCCTAGACTTACAAGCCTAATATATTTCAGGTACTGGTTCAGTGTTAACTAGTCCAGCAAGTTGTCCTTTGTCTACCTAAATGTTGCAACCACATACTAATCAGAGTGCGAGTTTCAAAATTCATTTCTTTGAGAAAGAAATACTTAAAAAGTTGGAATCAAACCTACATTCCCCCAAAGTGTACTCTGGAACCTACACCTTAATGAGCTCCACAATCATAGCCTCCAATTTCGTGTAAGTCTACATTCTAACTACAGTCAAACTTATTTCACATTTTGAATAGGCTCAAAAACACATGGATAAAATAAATAAAATGCGAGCAGCTATTTATACTTGAAACTGCAACTAATACAAATGTATGCTTTTCTAAAGAAAACTTTAATTCAGTATTGCTCTACAATTTTAGAGAAATTGTTATTGCACATTTCGTTATAGTAAATATCTACTTTATGTTATTTCATTAAAAATTTTAACACAAATTATCTGACCTACAATATTATTTCATACTTCCTTCCTGAAAATCATTTTGGTACTTTGAAACCAAAAAAAAAAAAAAAAGATTTTGACCTAATAAACTTCATACATAAGAATTGAAGTGCTACCAAGACACTTATAGGTCTAACACTTACAATTTAATATATTTATTTATTACATTTTGTGAAAAATAGATGTTAAATTGACCAAAAATAAAAAGAACTTACCAATAGTGTTTCTTTTTGAACTGCGAATTCTTTTACTAAGATAAGATTCATTTTGAAATAACTGAAAATAGTTATAAAAACTTATCTATAAAACCACAGTAGGTAGTTTAAACTGTAATACTTTAATAATCATTCTGTTATTTTATAATTCTTAAATTTGTCATTTTTTAACTTCAATAAAACATTATTTAAACTGGTTCAATACTTACGAAATACGACTACAGAGCGCTCTGTAGAACTCTGATTTCCCACCAAACATTAATTTAATATCAATATACCTCCAATGAACGATATTTAATAAATATTTTATTAAAATTATGTACATTGGTTAATTGATCTTTGGATAAATATACGTTAATTAATTCCTAAATAAAAATATTTTATTTTTCTAAATACCCTGAGCTCTTTGTAATAGAATTATTTTGCAATGGCTGATTAAACGACTAAAAAGAAACATTATTTGGTAATATAGTTTTAAGTATAAAATAATTATTTTTTATCTATTAACAATTCTAAATTTTTTTATGAAATAATACAAAGGCTTTCAGGAACTTAATAATGAAAATGTATTATATGTATGTATGTATTCCCCCCCCCTCTTTATAATGTTCACAAAAGAAAAATATTTTATTCATCTGTTTATAAATAACTTTAAAAAGGTAATCTTCTGTTGTCTTATCTAATCTTGGGTTTGTTTTAAAATAGGAATGAACCATATTGAAAATAGTGTCTATTATAGGTTTCATTTTAAATTAAACACTTTTGTCTAGAATTCAAGTAAGATTCCCAGGGAACCAAATAAACAGTGTTTGCAGTTTCAAATTGAATGTATTAGACTTTTATTCTACAGCTTATCTAACAAATCTCTTTATAACTCTGAGCCTCATTTATTTGATACATTAAAATATATGTAAACTAGAAAAAATTTCTGGTATACAATATAATTAAATTATGCAATAACAGATGTTTGTTTGTATTGCAGGTTTTTCACAAATGAATCAAATTCCTCAAAATATTGCAATAATTCTTTATTAAGGAGAGATCCCTTATTAACATCATTTTTAAAAAGCATTCGGCTTTAATTGACTTCTTTGAGGAAATATAAAAGATGCTCATGGGTACATACACCTCTACAACCATCATTGTTGGTGAGTATAAATTTAAATAAAAACCATTAAACCCTCCCTCCATACACTTGAAAGAAACGTGTAGTGTGGAGGTTGCCTAAATTTGAAGGACTTGCTTTTCAATGGGCCTTTTTAAATGAAACAGACAATTTATTTTGGGATTTTTGGCAGTTTTCTCAACAATCTCATTTTCTAGAAATCAAGAACAACCCTTTACCCATTGAAAAAAAATCCTCCAACCACTGTTATTAGCATTAAACAATTTTACCTGCTTAATCTCCTCTGTAAAGTAGCCACTTATACTTGTGTTCTTCAATATAACTATTGCTATTTGACCATCAATAAATGTATGGATAAATATCTTCCTCATTCTGAGTTTTTAACAAATATTTACAGTAATGTTGCATTACAAACTATTCTACCTGACTTATTCACCCTGAGAAAGGATTAATACAAATTTGATAAAGCTATTTATTATTACAGCAAATTCACAGCAAGCAGACTGAGGTTCATCATTGTCAAATCAACATTTATTTACAACTAAACATTTCCTAGTCCTAAATATCATAAACTATAGCAGCAATGGTTAATGAGAAAATTTATGGGAGTGTATTAAATGGAGGAGAAGGGTTAGCTTCGGCATAAATTAGAAGGTGAGTTTAGATACGACCGAGGACTCCGATCACAACTCGACTCCTAACTAAGTTCTTATTATAGTAATTAGCAAAGTGCTTCTTACCCAGTAATCACAAGAGTTAAATGTCTTTAAACTATTCTGTCAAAAATCACAATCAATTCTTCATGATGGTTAAACAGAGTTATAAATCACGGATGTTGTTCGTAACTCTGACCAGCATATTAAATCGGAATGAAATACATTAAAAGAGAGAAAATATATTATTTTAAAGAAAGTTTCGAAATTAGATCAATCCCAGTATGCTGTAATAATTAACATTAAATAAGATAAATACAGTTCCTTAGACATCAATTTTTAAATGACACTCGGTTTTAATAAAATATTCACGTAATTTTTCATTTGAGATCATTCAATAGATTAATAATACAACCTAATTAAAGAGTTATCTTTATTCAACATTCCTATGATTATTATAACAAATAAAAAAATATGGTGCTAAAAATACATGAACAGAATTGACAGAAACTAAAAAATAGAGTTTAGAAAAACAAAAGAAAAATATGGTAACCTGCTAAATAATTACGCAATAATAATAACATAAGAAAATAATTATAATTTAAGCAAAATGCTACTTTATTTCTCTGTAACACTATTTCTTGTGTATATGTCTAGCACTATAAGTTCAAGATACTTATCTATTATATTATGGAAAGTTTATAATCCCTAATAATATACGTGAACATTAAATAAGAATTATAAAATTTTTCGATGCAACTCAACAGAACAAATTATCATATTCTTGCCAAAAACACTTAAATTAAATTAGTAATAGGTCAAACAAAAAAAATATTTTTAACTGATTTTGTTATATCATTAACATTAAATTTGGAATATATTAAAATTAAAAGAAAAAACAAGCACATGGTGCTTTACTCAAAGTAAAAGAACTATCAGAGTAACTGTTCAAAGGGACTGATAAAAAATGATAAACTTTATAGCCATATGAGTAGATGTTTATAGGAAGAACTCATCCAATCAATCCCTTGTGGAAAATCTTGTATTTGATATTTTTTTTTTATTTTATTTAATTGAAATTTAATTTTAAGAATTGAATCCCTTGACACTTTGAGATCCACCCTTATATTATCCTTTAAAAAAAAAAGAAGAAAAGAATGATGCAAACGAATTTCAGAAACAATTACCTTTTCGAGCCAAATGAGGTAGCTATTTCAAAAACTCAAAATGTCCTAGCCTATATTACTCAAAGTAATTTTATCTCAATTAATTCAATATTCCAAACAAACTTATCTTTTTCTTTTAATTCGAGTTATCTAGCATTTCTTTTGATAATATCTTTGTAGCATTATCAGCAAAAGTAAAATTATTTCAAACAGCTAAGTTAGAGGGGAAAAAAGACAACTATATTTGTTTTATTTAAATTCATTTAAAAAAGCTTTTTACAAGAAACTTGAATCAATACAAGTTTTTGCTAATAAAATATCTGTTTGTGAATTTAAAAGTTGAACTAATGATTTTCTTTTTATTATAAGAGGTAATAATAATGAAAAGAAAATTATGAAGAAGATGGTCAGGGGTGTGGTAACAAGAAAACAAAAAAATATTTAACTACTATAACAGCGTTTTATTTTTTGTTTTCTTGTGACTGTAACCCTGACTATCTTTTTCATAATTTGAAATAATACTGTAAAATTTAATTCTCCCTTTATTCTAGTTTCTTATCTATTTTTATCTTAAAATATGAGCAAATGTGAAATAAAGATCATAATAAACATCTTTGTTAATGATGGGAAAGATATCGTTGACTGTTGATTTACTTAAGAAGATGGTTTGGAGTACTGTGTAAAAAGGAAACGCAATAAGTATTATACTGTTTGTATGTGAGCTCAAGTTCTAGTATACCTTTTAAGCTTCATATGGTTAAACAAACGGAATAGACCCATTTAAGAAACTAAGAATAAATATAGATATAATAGGGAATAGTAGGCAAAAAAGAGGGATTATTACTATTAAAAATCTCATTATTTACTTTTATTAGCTTCAAACAGGTAGATAATAATGGAAAAATAGTTGAGAAATTGAATTTTAAAAAATTAAATAATGAGATTTTTAATAATAATAATAATCTTCCTTCCTCCCTTTTTTTCCCATTATTTTTATTTCTTATCTATTTATCTATATTTATTTTTTTTGTTATAGCCTACCTATTTGGAGTAACTTTATTTTTGTTTCAAGAAAATATCTCTTAGTTAAAGCGAGATCAAATTACTATGAGTACCAATGAAAATTTTGAGTTACAGAAGTTAATAGCTTGTTCATTGCCTTCAAGGTGCAAAATTGACACTGAAATTCTTTGGAACCATTCTTCCATCTTACTTTTTCTCAAGAGATGGTGTAAAAGATGAATCTCAAGTCCCAAGAGATATAAGAATTAACTAATTTGATCTTTTCCTCCATGTTGAAAGGCATTGAAGGAGGAAGAAAAAAAGATTTTTTCCCATTTTTTTCTATAATTATTACTCAATTGCAAATCAATTTATCTATAATTATTTTTTCTTTTATTGTATTCTAACATACAATTTGAATTGTATGTTTTTACCCCCAAATTTGCTGCTTTATTTCATATTCTGTTTGCTAATACAACTTTTTACTAACATTTTTATAAATACAATAACAGCTTTCACTTCTTATTTTTCATTCATTTCACACTATTTAAATTATATCTATTTATTTCTTATCATATCTATATTTATTATATTACCATATATTGTATGTTATTTTTATGGTTAAAATATATATACTTTGAATTTGTTTAGGAACCAAAAACTTCTAATCGAAAAGAATTTTTTTTCACTTTTTGTGTATACTACATAACTTTAAAACTACACATTTTTTTAATACTTTCAATTAAATAAGAGTAAATTACCAAAATTATTCTGTTGAGACTCCATTTCTGCACTCATTAGGCTTACCTAATTTCAGCTTTCATTGAAGGTATTAAAATAAAAATTGTTTTAAAATTTTGAGCACAAAGAAAACGATAAGAGTGCATCTTTTCGATTTTTTTTTTTAAATCTGAAACAAATTTGATGGTGAAGTCGAAATTTGTAGCCAGAATGGTAACAAGCATAAACAACATATTTTCAGAACTTTTACGAAATATTCTACCAAGATCCTTTTTTGGTCCTCATCTGACTGGACCCCATTGGATCGATTTACTCTTGTTGAAAAATAGATGGTTTTCATGTCATGGATGAAAATACAAAAAAAGATTATTATGTTTCTTATTTTTATATATTCCCAGGAAAAAATTGAGGTGGAACATCCCAAATTCAGGTCCGTAAAAAAATGGAATTGCAAACTACCAAAACTTCCTCAAATTTTTTCAATTTATTAACCCTAATACTTGACCTATTTAACTTTACTTGCATTTTTTTCTTAAATTTGATGATTACTGGAGGAGTGTAAGAACTGAATGTGCATTGGATTAAATATGTGGTTGCATCGTATAACATTTTATCATTGTGGGTAATCTTGACAAAATATGAGCAAATAGTTTACACAATATAATGAAATATGTCTTATTTGTTCTAACTGAACACAAAGAAATCATAAAATGAATTTTGAAAACGTAGTCTCGTTTTACTGGCTTCCTAAAATAATATTTAGGATATGTGCTTTGGAATAAAAATTGGTCTTTGAAATGGATGGAGGAATATGCTGCTAATAAATTTTAATATATAGGTTTCTTCTTGAGTTGAGAGAGAGTTAGTAATCTATAAACCCTCAATAAATTGTATGTACTACCCAAAGAAAAATAGTCTATGGCATAGGTGTTAGTGTTTCCCAAACTTTTTGCACCGTGGTATCCTTTCTGAGCTAAAAACAAATCATGGCATGTTGGGCTACAAATATTTCATTGTTGAATTTATGAAAATGTCGCTAAAATTGTCCTTAGAGCAGTTGAGTAAACAGAAAAATAACAAAAAGTAGGGCAAAGTCAATGCAGGAATGCTCAGTATATTCGGTATTTTAATTATCTTCATTAATATTTTGAGTAAGTGGCATTTGCTTGCAGCATCCCTAGTATACACTTGGATCACCCCACTTTAAGACCCGCTGGCATAAGTTGTCACCAGAATGTTGTTTTATAACTATCAGGTATTTATAATTAATTATGACATAATTGTTTTGAAAAAACATTCCACTGCCACAGAATAATTTTGATCATGCTTTTATGATTAAAATTATGATTTTATGAATCCTGAAGCCAATGTTTATATTACCTTCTTTTTACACGTGTACTTTATAAAAATATCACTCACAAAAAATAGTCAATGAGACTGTTGAAATAATTTTGGTTGTTTTAATAAATTTAGAGTATTATGAATAGGTACAAATAAAACTATTGGAAATAATGTGCATTCAGTTTTTCATTCTGAAAATTACAGAAATGAAATATTTCACTCATTACAAAATTTATTGAATCCCTTTTAAGAAAAATATACATAAGTTTCAGTTTTATTACTAATAAGACAGAAACTTGAATTATATCAAAATATTATTACTATTATTTATTATTAATTGAGTTGACAGATCAATTGCTAAACATGTGCATGACCTTTTCATGTGTACACCATGTGGTAAGATTACAGATAATAGATGTAGAGTCTCTAGTTAAGAAGATGTTAAAATTAAGGCTATCAGCCTAGAACTGTAAAGGAGAAAGTCTAGAAGTAGAAGCCTGCAAGTAACTTGTTTAATCAGGAAACAGGGACATCCTTGGAACTAAAATAGAAAGAGACTGGATCTTAAAACTAGTAAATAATCTTATTATTTATAAATAGTGAAAAAATGTTAGCTGATTGGACAAGGAGCAGATCGAGATCAATAAGTTATTTTGTTGAAGCCCATTATTACCTATTAAAATTTTGTCTCACAAAGAAAAAACTTAATTGAATACAGATTGTAGCTGAAATCATATTTAAACCTCATGACATTGCTAAGGGAACCCCAAGTAAGTAATGTGATTTATCATAAACATGAAGTTACATTTGTTGCCCAGACAGGCATCAACAAATTTATTAAATCAAAGAGACAAAGATTTACTGATCAGTGAAATACAATAACTTCAACTCCCATATGGACACCTAAAATTTTAGTATTACAAGGACTTTATTTGATGATTTCACATTGGTTTGCTTTAGAAAGCTTTAGTTATATAAAAGTTATATTAAAAAGTCAGGTTGGCTGGGTAAGCATGAGTATACCAAGTCTTAAAGCTTACTTTTTAAAATAATACAACAATTTTTCTTAATTTACGGCATTAAAAAAATTAATTTGTGTTCTAGTGTATCATTATATCTTTTAAGCGGTTTGAATTAAATGATAGATTTATATTTATTTGTTAATGTAAGATTTAGTTCTAAATCAAACAGAGAGATTTACTTCAAGTTCAAACTATTACATAAAAAAAATTTCAATTAATTATACAATTTGAATACAGATTGAAGACATGAATTAACATGTTTATTATTATTTAAATTTAAATATAATATTTTACAGAAGTAGAATTCTTTTCTCATAGCTACTGATTATAGAAGTACCAATGAAACTTATGTCAAGTATACGTTGAAAAATATAGTTATTGAAAGCATATTTATTTCTCAATAATTGGAAAGATAAGATTTTTATTCGATATAGGTATTATATGGGTGTAGTTATTACATTATTATATTATATGGGTATTAGTTGAAATCTATATCTCAAATTAAATTAAGAAAAATAACTGAAAAGCAAATTAAATGCATTACTGAAATTTCATGAAGCAACTAAACAAATGTATGTATTTCTTGCTTGTAAATGCTAGCTAAATTTATTTCATTGGCGTTTTTTTCTAAAACTAAAATGGTCTAAGTGTATCATATTATGCTTTATTTCATTATTTGGGTAAGACTATCAGGTTCCTTGATTATAGTAAAAAAGAAATATATAGATTTGAAAATAGAATATTTATAGCAAATAATGACTATTTGACTAGTAGCGACATCTATTGGCTCTAGAAGAAAGTAGTGACGCTGACCTCTGTAGGTTTAAATGAGAACTATGCCGGTTGCCATGGAATCTGGCTGGACCCATCTTTACACCACTTCCCATTTTTTGTCAAACATGGGGGCGACCTTATGCTGGGTTCCCAGCATGGGAGATTGAGTTTCCATGACAGCAGAGGAATGGTTTCCAGCATCCATTAATGACTTTCTCACAGGGTGAGGTTTTCATATTGGAAACCATCTGGTAGCATATTAACCATTCAAGATGTAAACGTAGCAACAATGGTGGGAATCTGCCATCTTGTGGAATTCAATAGTGGCTTAAAATAAGAATAATATTTTAAATAACTGTTTAGCTGGAGAGATAGACAAATAATATATATAATATATTACAAATATATTGTAAAATTGCATTCTAATTAATATAAATTTTACTATATACATTCAAATTAATAAGTTTTATTAACAATGTTCTTGTTTTTGTTTCCTAGTTATTATTATTACCACTTATAATTGACAATACCTACTTATACTAGGTATTAAATTACTATAAAATATTTACAAATTATCTAGGAATTTCTAGAAACAAAAACCTCTACTTTTTTTATTTTCTGCATTTCTGGAAACTATATATTTTTTAGAATAAATTATTAATTATTTAACTGCGATACATTATTTTTAAAAACGTCAAATAATAATGAAAATAGAAAATTTCCATTAGTTAATTGCGAACTCCATCTATTTCTTCAATTTCTATAGCTTTCAATAAAGTTTTACATTTCAAAATATGCCAGACATCCCGATATGTAGAATAGAAAAGAAGTGCGGAATGAAACAGAAAAATCCACGATTTAAAAAATTATTTTTTAACCGTTTTTAAACGAAATAACGAGTATAAGAAATATTCCAGAAGAAAAAATAATGAAAATTAATATAAGGAATTCCTTGAGTAAAACGCTGCCATCTGTCGAGAGAAGTTGGAACTACCCACTTGCTAGAGCAGCCATGAATGAGGAACCATCTTGTTTGTATTGATTTGAGGGACAGTTATAGGGTCCTAAAGAGAGATTGAGTGGAAAATAGAAAATTTCATCTATTGCAAAATAGGTTTCACAGGAAATAATTAAATAACTAATTCCAAATGTCCAGCAACCGGTTCCAGGAGAAGAAATTTGTTTGAATTCTGCTAAAGATTTGACATTTTTGACCATTTTGTTTTTTGGCCCCTCCTACAATGGCTTGGTTACCTCCGTTCCTCTCTCTTTAGAGAATTATAATATTCTTAATATTAGTGCACTTTTGTACTTCTACAATGTAATAAATTGCCCACTAACCAATACTAAATATCGAGAAAAAAATACAGAGAAGAGAATAAATTATATTGGTTGCCCTCCAAGGTCCAATTTTTTAGCCATTTTTAGCAATGGAGGATTATCAGAAAAACAATTTGTAGCTAAACGATAGTAAAACTAAGTAGTGCCTATTAAATAAATCATCATAGCTAAAATAATTTATATAAATACAATTTAATTTAATTTATAAATTTGTATATT
>NW_027108914.1:3882458-3883416 GCF_000696795.3 Halyomorpha halys
AACCTAAATACCATAATTTAGTAACCGTATTCTTTCAGGTATTTGGAATAACATTTAATTTCTTATTTATTGCAAAGTACTTATTCAACAACTTCCGAAAAAATGAAAGTTCTTATAAAACAGTAATTTCTAAAAAAGCTTTAAAAGCATCATTAATAAATTTTATTAAGAGTCTAATAAAAAAATTAAATTATTTTATATATAACATATACCTACCAACTTATAAATATTATTTAGCTAACATGAGGTACCAATCCAATAGATTTTTCCAAACGGATAAACCAATTCAAAATCTACCCAGCTGGCCGATACCTGAATATTGCTGCAATTTTTTTTTTATTGACAGTTTAGGTAATATACAATCCCGGGTCGTTCATAAATTGTTGCAGATGCTAAAAGGAAAAAAGTATAGCTGTCATTATGCCACTCAGAGACAGGAACATCTGGAAATATATTCAAGAATAAGTGGGAGCTGTCTCAGACTTCTTAAGGACCATCGGTTTCTCTGAGCTGTAAATTTCCTGCATGAGAAATTAGAATGATCCTGGGAGCGGGTAGTGGGGATGAGTTGTCATGGCAACTGAAAGTCTTCCAGTTGATTGGTCCCAAGGCAAGCAGCCATCCTGCTGTTGTCGGGAGAGGGGTATTCGATTTAACCAATGATATCATTGTGCTCTCGTTCTTCAACCGGTCTCCAGGATGGTTGTTCCTGATTTCGATTTCAAGTATGTCCGAATTACATCTTGGTCAAACTTCTCTCTTTTCGTATTTTTTTTGTTGCGGTAGATTAGGACAAAGCGAGCCTGTTTCTTATTCGACGCATACCTCAATTTTTCTTACATAATTAAATAGGTGTGAGAATTTTTAACATTAAATTCATTAATTTATAAAAATTTCGATTACAATTAATTACAAAACTATGGATCTATCCTATCTTATTAAATCAAAATTTAATATA
>NW_027108914.1:3883702-3894070 GCF_000696795.3 Halyomorpha halys
ATTTCTGTATAATTTAGTAATAAAATAAAATATATTTATACTAATTATGAATTTAAACAAACCTTGCACTTAGATAGATTAGTTACAAGCACATCATGGAGCGATGTAAGGAAAAAATTATTATTAACGCTATTTATGTTTTGCAATTTTTTATATTTAATTTTTATGAGAAATATATTATGATACAATGTTTTTCCTATATTTTTGATTTTCAAATCGGACTTTTTATTTCGAATACATAAGGGTTGAAAAATCTTCCATCTCGTTTAAACAATCTGATAGTTTTGAGTTGCCCCAACCTGCCTCCGTTGTTTATATTTCAATATAAATTCAAATTATTGTATGTAATTATTATATAATAAAATAGAACCAAGAGTATACTGTTTTCTCTAGATTTATCAATAATTTTCGAAAAACTGGTATTTAACTTTTAATTTTGTATTAACAGTATAACATGCCTACTACTGTGTACAAATTCCTTTAGAACAGAAGTTGTATAATTTTAGTTGCGATGTTGAACGAAGGGGAACAAGAGGTAGACATTAAAGACAGTGTGCGGCTAGTCCATTATATCGTAACATTATCTTTTATGATGTTGCTTTCTACCCTGTAAACATATTCGTTCATGAAGGCAAAATTACGAAGATGTTAATGAGCTATCAGATACTGATCTGTGTATAAGAAAGATTATTTACAATGTATGCTGTTTATTACTTAGTTATTTTTTTATGTCTTCTTAAGATTATTTTTTTTTTTTTTATAGTGCTTACATATTCTCAGGGGGATCTGCCAAAATCTAAACGTTCCTGAACGTCTGTGTGAAATATATATATATACTGCGGTTCCCAAACATTTTTCTGCCACGGCACTGTTGAAGTAAAAACAATTCTGAAAGTGACTATGTAGGAACACAAGATAAACAGTGCAAAGTAAATATTAGAATGCACTATATATTTGCTAGTTTAATTTTCCATATTTTATTTGGTCTATTTTTAAAAAAATGGCATTCTCTTTAGGCATCCCAGGCAAGCGCCTCACAGTGCCCACTCACTTCGAGAACGCAGTATATTTGTCTCCAAGATTGTCCTGAAGAGAAATCATATTCCTATTCATAGATTTCTATGGGAGTAGAACCTTTCTACCTACATTCAATGATGAAATAAGGAAATCTAGGACAGAAATTTAATTTTTCTTTAGGAAGTGATTAACTGAACTAACTGAAGGTTTTATTGAATTATTATTGCTTTTGTTATAGAAATTATTCTATCATTTAATTCATAATTAAAAATATTGTTTTTATTCATTATACTTTTATATTTATAATTCCTTTCCCAATTTATAATTATCTTTATTTTTAAATATGTATTTATATTTTTATATCCTAACAATGTTCATATTTCCCAATTTTCTATTAGTCCATAGTGTTTATAAAAACTCTATAAATTATTCTGTTGGTATTTTCAATTGTTCTGCCTATTTATTCTTGTACTGTTTTAATTTTGGGTTCCTTATTTATTTGTATGTTTATTTTTCCCCTCTTTAATTTTGATATGTGAAATTTTTACTATCAGATAGATAGAAAATCTTAATTGAAATGTTAACATACATATCACGGAGGGACGGATCAAGACAAGTGCATACTAAGCTGTACAATTTTTGGCTCCAACTTAAAAAAAAAAATGCTAAAAGTTCGGGTATTTCCAGACTCCATGCCGTTATGCTGCGATTCCAGAGCACCAGGTTATTTTTTTAAATAAATCCGGAATGGACTTTCCTTTGTGATGATTCAGAGAAAACTATTGGAAATAAATAACTGTAAATAATGTTTTTTTAATTGTTTTGCGATGGAAATATATTATTTATCACGTTTTGAAATATTATTCTTTTGTAAAGTGAATAGAAAAACATCATTTTGCAACAATATGTGGTTTATAGCAGACATAATAAATAGGCTGGACATTTAAGTAGAGACATATAGAATCAGGATAAACATTTAAAATTGAAATTCGCCAATTCAAAAACATAATGTTAACTTTCCACGTGCTCATTAACAGTGATGCGGTGGGAGGGCTACGTTGGGATCTCGAAGAGCTCAGCTTTACCCATCATATGTATCAGATAGAGTGGGCTCGGGGATCCTCAGGTCGAGAGTGTAAATATTGTACATAATAGTGTAAATGTGGCTAGTGATTACTTTACTTATGTTTTGTACTATTATATTAGTTCAAAATTTTCCCTTTTTTATTTTATCTCTTTTTTCCTCCTATATATAGTGTTATAGAACTATATGTATATAGTTTGATAACACTCATTTTATTTATCTTACTGTTATATACATATAGAGATTTTATTCATTTCTATGTAATTTTTTTTTCATTTAATTATTTTTTATTTTAGTATGAATGTAACACTATTAACTAATGCTCAAGAACCTTGTGACAGATTGTAATATTTATTAATAAATAAAATAAATAAAATCATTAAAAAAAATAAATATTCAACCTGAATAGTAAAATTTATTAAGTATAGACAGATTAATAGGGAGGTAGACCAACGGCACACAGGTATATTGATAGGTCCAAACAGACATTACCTAGTGTATCTTAACATTAATTTGTGCTAAAGGAACAGATAAATATATCAACAGTAAATGATATTGTTTAAATAATGTTGTGTTATAAATTTTAATTAAGTGACCATATCAGAAAATTAAAAAAAGAAATGGATGTACTTGATGATGAGGTAAATTTCAGTATATGTTTTAATTGTATATGTAAAAAAAAATTGTTAATAATTGATAAATTAATTTTTATAGTTCATGGAATATTAGTACTTGAAGATGGGCAAACCCGAAACGTTGTATAAACAAATATAGAATATTGTTAATATTCTAAAGGAAGTTTATTTTTCACCTCTATAATCTCAATAATATCTTCTTGATTTGCAGATTATTATTATTTTTTAGTGACATTTTTATTATAGGTAGCCGTCTAAGAGGAGCCATAATTAGAGTTCTGAAAAAAGTGCCAATAAAATTACAAGCCTTATAAATAAATCTCCAAAAATGGTTTTCAGTTTTGTTTTTTTTTGCGAAAAGTGACAAGTTACATTTTTATATTAATAATATCCTAATTTCTTGGTTATATATACATACACTAGATTCCAGACCACCAACTAGAACACACTGGTAACCAGTTGTTGGACAGAGGGACTGATGCCAGTTTGCCAGGTAGGAAACTAGGAACAATGGCAATTAAGAAGTTATTATGCTTCAAGCGTTAGCTGCTATTAGAAGATACTGGCGTGGGTTTTTCTCAGCCCCTTATCCCCCTCTCCTTATACTCCTACACCTAGCTAAGCTAGGAGCCTGTTCATTCATCACGGGCTTTACTGTCGTCATCTCGTACGCTAGAGTGCTGTTCTCTTTATGGCGTTGCAATAACGACTGCTTTGATGCCACGGGCCGAGGTACACTAGCGGGAAAATCGGATGTCACACTAGTCTATTTGTCACCGCTATTAAACTGAAAAACATTATGAACGCTTTGATCTACTGTACTAATGAAGCCAATGACCTTTGTGTTTATGAAGAATGCTCATTTTCGGGATATTGTGATTTTGTAGGGATTTTAGAATAACTTTTTTTTTAAAATGCTATTAAAAAATTAATTTTTCCGAATTTTAAAACCTTTGATTCTATTGCGTACACTAGAGAAATTTGTTTAATTTTTATAATTTTGTTCATTTAAAAAATTAAATTCAATATGGTCCGACTAGATGACAACATTAATCGGTCGGTGCCAAAATAAGACAAAAAAATGATAAAGATAAGTGAAATGTAATTCTTACAATTTTGATAATTATGGCATTTTGGAGGCTATACAACTTTTAAGCACAATATGAATTGATCTCAAGTGATACAACTAATGATTTAACTAACAACTACTTAGATAAAAATAAAATAAAACAATAATAATTAAAAATATTAAATAAAAAATAATAATAATAAAAATAAATCAAAGGACTATGAAGTGAATAATAAATCTACATATTCACAATTAGTAAATTAATATAATAATGAGAATAAAACACGATAATACAGAAATCATTTATTGGAATTATCGAAGTAATAAAGTAAGTACTCAGTTAAATATTTCTATTTTGTTATGTATATATTAATTGGTTCTAAGAAAAAATAAAAACGAAATATGTTATTCCAAAATATTAATTATGATCATAAAATAACATTAGGGCTGAAAAACAAATGAACAAGAAAAATGGTTAGCTCAATCTTAATTTAGAGAAAAAGCAAATATAACAAACATATTTGGTATTTTTTCTAGTATGTTTGTTATTATTTTTCTCTGAATTAAGGTTGTTATCTCGTTTTGTTTTTCAGCCCTGATATAGGCCTGAAATTCTGGTTGAAACGTCGGCACAAATTAATAAGGTTTACTTATTTGTGTATCTTTGCTAACCACAACACTACCTTCTCCTCATCAACGTTAAGATTCTCAGAAAATATATAAACTAAAATCCAGAACGAGAAAGGTTTAACCACGATTCATGCTTTTTTCATCAAGTTTTTAGAAAATAGTAACTCGATATTTTTCGGCCGATATCTGACTGTCCGTTTACTCCTAAATATTTTTCCCAATACTATTGCTTGTCCTCAAAGTTTGAACTGGATACCCATACAAAGATTAACATTGTTACAAAAACATCATTTAAACAAAGGAATGTTGACATTTTCGCTAATTATTGGCTAGGTAGCGCTGATTTCAGTTATTTTAATATCCCATAAAACTGAGGTCAGTTATTTATCGTAATCGAAAGGTCTTAAAAAATATTTTATAGATCATAGTCGATTTACAAGTTTCCTTCTATTCTAAATTTTAAGTCTATGTCTATGGGGACAGTAATATCGAAAGGGCCTTTTGGATAGCTCAAGGATCAAATGGAAACTTATGGAAAAAACGGTAAAATGAGTGAAGCGTGGGTGGGTTTCAATGCTTCATAAAAGTTTATAAGTCTAGTAGTCATTTACAGCTTTCCCTAAAAGAAGCAAACCAAGTCACTGAAAAAGTTTATTTCTTCCGTAACACACTTCTATTAGAAAGTTCATCGCTTAGCATCGACCTGAATTTCTCAATAGGTTCCAACATGGACATCCTATATTATTAGCTAAAATATTAATAATGGTTCAAAACAATCATCTACTGAGAAATTAAAAACTTTAAACACTATGTTGTGAAATTAACAATTTTCCTCTCACTTGTATCAGCCAGCTTCAATTATTTATTATGAAAACATTTCGAACGTACATTAAATTGAATTTTTAATAACCACCGTAGTTGATCGAAGATACGTTTATGGGTTTACGTTTGTGTATTAAAAAAAATAGTAGTATTTCGGTTCCGCGTTTATCTGTATCTTCTACTTTTTATCTATACATAGCATGGAAGTAACGCAAAATTATGCGGTGCGGGCATCACGTTTTGTGTGGATTGGTGCGCTCGTGATGAGGTTATCGTAATGATTGTGATTTTCAAAAAAAATATCTTGAGACCAAGGAAGCTGAAAATTATGAAATTTTTTTTCATTTTTCTGTTGCTATAAAAATATGAATTTTAGTGTTTCTCAAGGTAGAAATAAAGTATATAAGTTTTTTCTTTCCTAAAATACAAAAGTTTAACAAATTACTTTTAGTAATCGCGGTACTTCTCATCCGAACCGGGTGCTTCTATTTATTCACTTTCCTCCTTTAGTTATTCATAAAATTCTTTAATATTTTGAATTTACCTATGGTTTAATATTACTTACAACAAAAGCTATTTATATATTTTTTTAAATAAACAAAATTAGAGGTACTTTAGGGGACTATGTTTTTAAAAATACGTATAAATAAAAAATACGACTATATATTTAAGCCCCGTTAGACTATTTCAATAAGGATAAGAGCTACCTGACATTAAAGACAACTTGTACGTTAACATATCGAGTTTAATCAAACTCTTTACAGTAGTTTTAGAGAAAATCGAAAAAAAAAAAAAAAAATGTGAAAATCGATTCTATAAAGTAGCGAGGTGTAGATAGTTGACCCTAGATTAATAAGTGGAGAAGATGGTTGGGGGAGGGGGGTACGGTCAGCTAAAAAACAAAAAATTATTTATTCCTGCCGACGTTTCAGGTCTTCATCAGGGAGCTTTCGGCACAGATTCCGGCTAAACTCCAGTTTAGAATTTTGCCGAAATATCTGCCCAAAGCTAATGTCTGAGAATAAATAATGTTCTGCTTATTTCTGTTTTTTTTTGCTGACCGCACCCCCCCCCCTACCATCTTCTCCATCGACAAAGTAGCAGTTCCGATCGGTCAATGTTATTGAAAAAGTTGCTCGTGCATCCGATGAAACTGTTTTTTTAAACTATAAGTTTTATATTGTTTTTAAAAAATAAAATATAAGCATTTTTTATAAATGAAAACGGTATATAAAGACCTCTCTTAGTTGTACCCTCTACAAATAAGACAATTCTTATTTTAAACCTGTCTATTGGGAAAACTCGGTAAATGAAAAGCCTCTTTATCATCATCATATTCAATCCTTAATGATACGCTTACGTCACACTAAAAAACAAAAAAATTAAAACAAAAAAGTCTTTAGAACCCGCTCCAGCGCTGTTGGCCTTCCACAAGTCGCCTTCTATCATTGCATTAAAGTCCTATAATTTGAAACTCCCTCTTTACTTCATCTTCCCATTTCATTATCGGTCGCACTTCTCCTCACTGCCCTTCTACTTTGGCACGATACACTTCACTAGCAATACCGTTCGGCTCCATTCTTAGAAGGTATCCAAACCGATTTTCCTCGATTACATCATTAGCCAGCTTAACATTGAGGTTCTATCTGATAGTGGTGTTATGTACTCTACCGTTTCTCTCTCGATCTTTCGGAGTAATCTCATTCCTGGCGATTGTATTCTTGATTTTATTTGCTGATGCTTATTTATCAGAATGATGAGAAATGTTGACCTGAATACGGCCACTTTTTGTGTTCTTTCCACCTCCGCCCATTAAGAAAATCTCTTCTAACTGCTTCAAACATCCTTTCTATTGCTTTGATTCGCATGGTAACCTCTAAATCAAGGTAGCCACCTACACTAAGATGCACTCCAAGGTATTTGAAGTTTCCCAGCTGTTCGAGGATCTTGTCTTCAGCCCTGATGACACTCATGATTCTCCTTGGCTTCTTCCCAACCTCGATTACTTTCGTTTTCGTATGGTATATGACTATTGATCTTCAGCAATTCTTATTTTAATCCAATGACGTTGTACTGAGGATTTATGTCATTCTCTGAGAAAATAACAATGTCATCAGCGAATGCAAGTAGTGAGAGGCTCACTGGTCTCAGATTAGCATAACCTAAAAGAAATTTTCTCTATCCTTCTCAGCCTTCAAAATAGCTAAGTCCATAACTAAAATGAACAAGAGTGGACCGAGACTACAACCCTACCTTATTTCTATCGTGGTTTCAATTTATTGGGAAGTGCAGATGGAAAATCTTACTACGTTCCGTGTTTCAAAGGCTTTTGTAAGGTTATCAAAACACACAGACAGTTCCTTCTATTTTTGTAATACTTTTTTTAGTTTACCTGTCTCATGGTAAAGATAAGATCCTGGTTGCTTCTATTTTTACAAAAACTGTATTGTTCCTCTTCGAATGATCCTTTGAATCTTCTTTTCTAGGATCTTGAAATATATCTTACTTGGGATACTTAAGAGAAATATTCCTCGGTGGTTATTACAGTTTCTGTTAACTCCTTTCTTAAATATTGGGACAGTCATGCATACTTTCCGATATTTTGGTATTTTCTTCTGATTCTACTAAGCTTAAAATTGTAGCATAATTTCTTTTCCTTTTGGGACTATGTATTTCAGCATTTCAGGAGTTATGCTGTCCCTCCCTGCGGATTTCCCAAGCTTCATATTCTACAGCGCTTCTTCTAGTTTATCATCATTGGTAATCGTCCTCCTCCCAGAGACCTTTCTCTCTCTGCTTTTTATCTATTTGTGGTGTCTATCCATTTCAATGTAGCATGTCCTGGGAGTATTCCCTCCACCTTTTTATTATCTCTCTATAAATAGCCTCATTAAGTGATAGAAAATCCTAGTTTCCCAAGACTGATGCATAACCACTTGATTTCGAAAGAATTACCTCCGAAATTCCAACATTGTAAAGAAAACTTTATCAACAGGGCATTTTTTAATTTTTTTTTTAATTATTCTTTAAAATTTTATTCTGTGTCTCTTTCTTTCCCCATCTATTTATTTTTTACCATCATTGTTATTTTGTTAAACTTTTATTCAATTGAATCAATAATAATCAATATTTCAAAATTGGGATATAAATATATTTTGAATAGGTATGCCATTTTTTTAGACTGATGTATAAAATATTTACAAGATAGACACTTATTTTAAAGGCTGAGAATTCGAATCTTTTTTGTAGTTATTAATTTAGGCATTCCTAAATATTGGGACAGTTCAATAAATATTATTGTAATTATAAATATTTATGTTGCTGTAGGCGCAATATGTTTGTAAAACCTTCAGTAAAAAAAAAATTTAAAGTAATAAGAGGAAAAATTAATTTCAAACTATGTTCTTTTTTTATGAAGAAGTTGAGGAAGAGATCAATTAGTTAGGTAAAAGGCCGTGGAAGAAGGTGACTAAAGAAAGAACATGAATGGCGGTGAGTGGTAGGTGAACCTCCGATTCACTTTGCCACTTACAACAAAATGGAGGAAGTCTGTTTTTATTCCTTGAATCCTTTTGTTCCTGTCCTCCATCAATTAGTCCTCGACTCCAATTACCGCTTTTATCCGCTCTTTGCTTTTACAGCTTAGCTCATTTATTCCCCCCTTTATATCCACCTCCCGGTTCTCCATTTATTCCACCAAGGTTTTTCAAATCTCTGAAGCACCTACTTCTTGAAAGACGTTGCCAGAACCTCCATAAAAAATATCTATATACCATCAAATATAAATATAATATTTTATGTATTCTCATTGTGTCATCAAGTTAAAAAAAAATTGTTATTAGAGTGCTACCCATAAGTAGTTATATAAATACAATTGTAAATGTCAATAATTTTTTTTAAAATAAATTAATTATTTGTATTTAAGTTCAATTCTCTTAGACTTCTCTCAACTAACTTTAAATTTAAGAAATATTGACATTTCCTAGTTTTAATTCCTATTACAGCTCTCTAAATTATCATAGTATTAAGTGTACGTGCTATATTGAAGTTCCTGTTTCATTTCGCCTGTGAGATTTGGTTGAACTGTCCAAACCTCAGCAATGAAGTGTACCAGTTTACTCAAATGATATCTAAAATTTCAACTTCTAAATTTTATTGTTTGCTTTACTATTGCCGAAATAAGTAAACTTTAAAATCATCCGGCAATTTTTAGTTCTAGCCTTATTTGCTTCTAAAAATAAATAAATGTGGCAGCGATGAGCCAAAGATAGCCACAATCCGCTTATTCTTAGTTCATAACTATCTAAATTGTCAAATATAAAAATATAAGAGCAAATACAAAAATATAATTATGAATAAAAACATAATAATTTCAACGTTTTATTAATAAAATTAAAATGCATACTGCTACAACCCTCTTCATTGACTAATTAAATCTAAAATTTTAATGGGAACCTCATTTGAGTATACGAAATCCACAGTTGCATTAGCAACTCAAAACCCGATGTCGTCATATTTGAAAGTGAATTTATTTTTATTATTTTGTCTTTCTTTCATTCTTCAATGACATAAGTATTATTATTGTTTTGAGTATTTTTTTTAATAATTTATTTTTATTATTTTAAATTATTCAATAATTATAATGTTGCATGAAACTAAACCTATCCAAAACAAAAAAAACGTTAAAACAATATCAAATTGTTATAATAACCATGTAAGTCCCACCTGGTCGAACTAGTAATAAAGAAATAGAAATAAATGCTTTATTGCTGCCCAAATACGGTGGATTGCTGTAATGCACAGCTATATACTGATGTATCTTAAAAAACGATACCATAAAAAACATATAAACGAAATACATTGGTACAATATTTACATAACCTTTTTCATTTTTTTTTTCTATTAATACTAAATACTTAATCCTCTCATTCCATTTCACTCTAGCACATCTCATATTCCTCTGAATGTGTTAGTACTTAGTACTGCAGTACTAATCTTCCCTCCTTTACGCCACAACCCCTGATGAAGACCTGAAACTGAAGTCGAAACGTCGGCATAAAATAAATAAATATGGTTTTGTTTATTTATGTTGTTCTTTGCTGACCGCACCC
>NW_027108914.1:3899165-3913902 GCF_000696795.3 Halyomorpha halys
TATTTTTCAGAAATTATTGTGATATGAAACTTTTTTATAAATCAGTTAATATTTGAGGTGTTATCTTGGAGAAATAAATGTATTTATAAAAAAATAATTTATATAAAAAAGTTCTATGATTGTTGATAAATTGTATTTATTATGATAAGAATAGATTTGAAAATGGACTTAGATCCGAAAAGTCGAAATATTAAGAAGGATGGTTGCAGTTGTAAGGATTTCTCAAAAATGATTGTGTATATTAATAAAAAGTAAAAACAATAAGTTAGTATGGGTGCACATTTCTATAAAATCTTTTTTTTTAATGTTTATTTTATCAAAAACAAAGATGAAGATATGTAGAAAAAATATTTTAGTTTTTTATTCACTGGTTACCAAGAAGCGAGTTCAAAAGTAAAATTAAAACCAAAGATTTCGATTAGTTTAAGATAAATAATAAAATGCTATGAAAAAATATCCACATCATAAGCATTACAAAGAATATAAATAAGTATTTATTTGATATGCTTAATTTTGTTCTGATAATTGCCGTCAAAAATATGTACTTAGATACACACACTTTCTATCAATTTCGTTATTTAATTTTACCTGTCGTATTTTATTAGAAATATTTAATTTTAGGCATTAATATTACATATTTAACACTATTGCATGGAATTAAAATTAAAAAGCATATTGGTTCCATTCTTTGCAAGAAATCAGTTATATCTGAGATATCAGTTTTTCAATTATAAGTTAGAGTTAGAGTTGCAACTTAGCACCATGTTTTTTTTTATTTGTGAGAGAGAAATGCTTTATTTAGCCATCCTGTCCAAATACATTGGGTTGCTACAATATATCCAAATCAATCCATGACCCAACATATATACTCTACATATATTTACCTTTTCCTTTTTTATTCAATAATCGTCTATATAATAAATACAATGTATTGTAACTTTTTTTTCCTCTATTTATTTATATTTTGGTTTAAGCATTGTTATTCTTTTTTTAAATTATTTTCACTATTCTTTTCTATTTTTTTCGGGTCGGGTTGTGATGATTTGTTACACTGTTACTTACGTACTAGGATGCTTGTTTTTTGAGTTTTAGTTCTTTGAAATCATATCATATCATTAATATTGTTCAAATACAATAATGGATGTATTTATATGAATTTAGTCTCGCAATGGCATTCAACCCCGAATGTATTTCCAAAAAGGATATGCAGTAGGATCAACGTCTGTAATTTATTTCCTTAGTCCCAAATAGTCATGCGTTACACCTTCACGAGAAGACCCACGCTATTCTGTCTCATGTAAATAAGAGGTAATAAATACTGAGTGGTTAGAATATGACGTAATAAGCAGGTGGGTTTGTGCCTTGTCGAAGAATAAATTTAAATATAAGTGTGAATACCTCATCATGTACATTAACTTTGATTCATATTGTTTTATTTATAAGCAAATACACATGAGTTTTCGAATAAACAGTTTTATACAACTCTGTCATAAATATTCATTTATATATGACTACGAGTAGATTAAAAATAATTCTATAAAAATTATGAAAATAAATTTTTCTTAGTAATTAGTAATTACGTAGACAAATCATTCTTGAATTCAAATTGAAATGATACGATAGCTATTTCATAATAACTCAAGCTTAAAATGAAACGAAAGTAACATTCAGTGATGAAATATTACCATATATAAACTAATATAATTATATGAAGTCAATTTGCAGTTATTGATAACCATTAGTTCTGGAATTCAATTATTTCCTGTTGAAGTTAATTAATTTTTCAATAACCTTAACTATTTTTATAATTTATAAATTATAAATAGATAACTTATGCAATGAAAGCTTTTTCTCAAAACAGGAACATTTTTTGTTTATAATTTTATTTAATAGGAATGGAAATGATTCGCGGATATCACTGAAGGATTCATCGACCAACGGTTGTTTCAGTAATAAATGGTGTTCAAATTCGATTGCCACTTCTCTTCCTATATATATTTTTTAAATTAGTTTCGAAATGAAATTTTATAAGGTTTATTTATATTATTTATGAATGAAGTGTCTTTTGTTAGTAAGTTGACTTTGTGACTCTTCCAGTTCAATGAACTTTGGAATTTCCAATGGGGAGAGCTATTTTCATTCCATTGTTTCTCTTATAAAATTTTACAATATTGACGATTTTTCCGAACTGACGCATCGGATGCATGTAAAGCGGCAAAAATTGCAAGCTATTTTTTTAAAAATTATACATTAAAAAACAACGAAAAGAATAAAATCGTTTAATGGTTCAATTTCCTCCAAGAATCCTTTATTATAATTTGAGTACTCAGGATCGGTCGGCCGTCAGTTAATGATTGGCCATCAGCATCTTAAACTGCCCATCATAATGAACGTATAAATGCCTCTATTATGATTATGGGGTCATACAGGAAACTGAATTCTCGATAGACTTTTCTTTTTAGATAGAATTATTTTATATTACAATTATTTCTTATTTACATAATAATAAAGTAAAGAAATTGTTAATGAAAAGAATTTAATAAAAATTGAAAATGGACAAGTGGTTTTGGAATTCTAGACCACAAATTTATCATTCTACCACAATCGACGATTTGTTCAATCTTGCGTAATGTAAGTTAATTAATGTAACCTAGAATAAAGATTTCAATTGAACCCTTCAACAACAAGAGTGAACCCTTCTTCATTTTATTTATTTATTTATTATCTTATCAATTTTCCCTATATCATTGAACCATACTCGTGTACCTTTGTTGCACCAATTCCATATATTGCTCAATGGATTAGAGAAGTGTATAATCCGTCGTGAATACACTTCGCGCGTTCTCTTTTTGACGTTAAGCCAGTTGATTTATTTATCGTACTTCTTGATATTTTTATCCTTTTTTTTGGACCACTTCAATAGAAAACTAGAAGAAAACATGCATTTCTTTATACATCGCGGGGCAATAAGTTCATTCTCCGTAAAATTTAATGTCCCATCAGAAGGGAAAACCGAGTGCAAAGGGTTAAATAAATGGATGATTTTAACTATCGTGTAATTAATAATCCCAAATTCTTCAGTAAATATTTGAACGGCCCTATCTTTAAGCTAAATGGCCCCATATCTTTAAGTGCAAGGGGCCCATCGCTTGGTTGATTGCTGCCTTGCTTTATTATATATTTTATTTGCCAAATTCTAATGTAAAAAGTATTTGAATGTTACTGCGAAGGTGTTAGATCCGGATTAAGCTGTTTTTCAAAGGAATCGGTAATAATAGAAGATGAATCTGAGATAGTTTACATGGCTTCAGTGTGTTAGGATCGAGAAGAGAGACCAGATGGTTAGGATTTGTATCCAAACAGATCCACAGAGTCTAGCCGCCAAAGGGAAATCATTTGTGATGTTACACACTTGTTTTGGATCCCATGTCGTGATATATTTGATTTCTTTCAAAAGTGCGCTTTGAAAGAAACAAGTGAAAAATATTGAGCAGGAAAAAACTTTCCGAATTCTAAAATTATCCACAAGTGTGGGAAACAAATATCGAAGAATTTTTCAAAACGCCTACAAAGTACGTACAATGTCTATTGCATCTAGTAGTTGCACATTTTTTAGTGATAATAAATAATAAAAAATACTTCTCCATCAGATTGTTTTAATAATATTTAGGTCTGAAAAATGAAAATCCTTTTTTTTTTTTTTAATTCGAATTCACGCCTGACTCATGGCTGCACAAGGAAATCCTTAATTGTTAATGCTATTGAATATTATAAAAACAATAAAATAAAAAACATTAATCCTGTATAAGTGGTTGAAATTATAAAAATAATTTTTAAATTTTTTACATCAACACTTCATCATATTTGGATTTAGATAATTTACAATTAACGTAGGCAAACAATTATATAAGATCACTATTAATTATCGATATAAATAATTAAATTTTGAGTCTATATATTGAATTATAAAAAAAAACTTTATACGTTACTTATAAAGTTTGTTTTTATGGAAACTAGAATGCTATTTCGGATTTTAATCAAACATTTTCAGTTATTACTAAATTAATCCAAAATTAAGTATATGAAGTTGCTTCTTTTTTTTAAATCGGTAATTTTATTTACAATTTTTGTCCAAAAACAAGCTCTGTACTATACCATTACTTTCCAAGATAACAGCCTTTTTAAACAAAACATGAAAAACACCAATTACGGAAGAAAAAAAAATCAAAAATGATAATTGTCTCTTATCGTGTAAAATATCATAAAAAAATATTCATACTTTGACAAACACGTTGAACGTTTTTGAAGTACATTTAATTAGCTTTCATTTCATCCCATAAAATAATGTTAAGGCTCCACGGTTCTCTTAAAAATGGCAGACACTACAAATATTGAATACTGGAATTTTATCTCTTACTGGAAAAAACAAAACAAATTAATTTGTTGGAGAACGTTGGAAAATTATTTATTAATTGAATTTATTATATTTTTTTATGTTAGAATTTTTTAATGTTAGACTGAAAGCTAATGCTAGGCTGGTGGCGTAGCGTTGGTTCCATCCGCCATGATTTTGCCACCTCCTTATTTGTATATTTGTATTTCAATATAAAAAAGAACTAAAATATATAGTAATTCTAAAGATTTTTAACAAGAACAATCATATTGTATGGGACAGGTTACAAATACAAAACTCATGAATTTAAATTGTTCAAAATTTACAAGATATTATTATTATCTATTGTGAAATATTGGTGCCGAATAAAAGTGCCGCTGTTTCTTAAACTGATTGTAATATCCACTGTTTACATTATGTTTTATTTGTTTCACATTTGAACCCACATACGGAATAAGGAACCAACCAATATTTTAGGTTGTTATTACCAACCAACGTTAATTTAATCAATAATTTTTTTTGTTTCTTAACAAAAATCAAAGGTTCTATCTATATCTTTTAGATATAATTCTTCAGTTGCAATCACCGCAAAAGTGTTGTGGATCCTACAGCCAAACGTAATATGTTGTATCCTGCCTTTTAAGTGAAGTAGCAATAAAAACAGTGTTTGTAAGCTTCTTCCCTGTTATTCAAAATAATTTTTTTTTCGTAAGAAGACTTGTTCTTATACCATTTCTTGAATTTAAATGGTTTCTTAGAAATCCACAGAACTCCCGGTTATACCTTTAAGTACGCTTTTAGGTTATGTAAGTGCTTGATGAAAACTGTCTCGTGAAAATTTAATCTATATGTTACTATCATATATACCATTCCGTGGCAGGCAAAGTATTTGATTAATTCTCAACGTACTTCATATATTAGATCCCGAAACGTAGCAAAACTCTGAAATTCAAAATAAAAATTGTACATAAATTAGGAATCTCATAAAATTTGGTGTGAGAACAAGATCAGACGATATTGAAACAAATACTGCTATTTATATATAAAGTTAACATAGTTCCTCACAGAGAATCTCATTCATCCTCATTTTCCATTGACTTTCCATCTCGCATTAATTTTATCATTATTACTGATATATTTAATTTTGATTCGGTTAATAGTATATCCAATTTATAAAAGGCTTAACTAATTTATAATAATTAATTTATAAAGGTGAAACAGGTTTATAAAGGTGATAATGATCCACCTATTTAAAAAGAAGAGAAAGGAGAAGAAGGAGAATTTACCTTAAACTAAATATACTTTTTTTTTTCTTACCCCTCTGACGAAATAATGTATGTATTCAATAACTTATTTCGTCAGGGGGGTACGAAAAAAAAGTATATTTAATTTAAGTTAAATTAATTATTTCTCTTCTTTAATAATTGGTGGATCATTATCACCTTTAAAAACAGTCAAATGGTCAAATGGGATATCTTTGATACAAATTCTCTAAGGTTCGGCAAGAATATACTAGAGGATGTATTCAGATTGTTTAGTTTTTAATTTTTAATACAATTGCTTCCAAATTAAAAAAATAATGTCTAATCATTTCTTTGATTTAATAATGTGATGCAGTTAGTTGCAGCTTAAACAACAATTCGTTTGATAACATTTCTATTTCAATTTCCATTCATACTATCAATAACTCATTTATTTTATTATTGCTAATTACAGCTGAGTTCAGTAATCACGTTATAAAGCTTGTATAGATTAACTGAAAACCCAATTTTTTTCGAGGGTAAACTTTGAAACATCAGTTGGTACGAATCGACCATAAATTTACAACACTTTAGATTTTAGTACATTAGTTTTTACTGGTATATACTAAATAATATTGGGAATTGTATTTACTAATTATTAGAGTATTTCACATTCAGTAGTAGAAGTCCTATGATCACTAGCTTAAACAGATACTATTGTAGATATACTAATTTTTTATTAATTATAAAAGAAGAGAATAATCAAATGGAAAAATATATATAAATTAAATGATCCAGTAGATATAATTTTAGCATATTGACACATTATACAAATTTAACGCCCTAAAGTTAGTTTTTTATTTCATGATAAACGAATTACTAGTATTTCTTATTAAAATTAACATTTACACCAAAAAAAATATATAATTACTTTTTTTTTTTTTATTTCTTTCCCTTCATTTTATAGGATAGATACAATTTCTAATTTATTAATTGGAAAAATTTATAAATTAAACCGTTGATTTTATATCATTATTCATTGTTGTATTATTTTTATTTTAATATGCAAACATTTATGTAAATATACTGTCTATTATACACTTTCAAACTTAGTGGTACTAAAAATTATAGAAACTAAAAACAATAATTGAAAGAAAGATATTTTTCTTTTTTATTAGTCCCACTAAGTTTTCCAGGCATACTAGATACTTGTATAATTAGATTAAATTCATTATTAAATAGATCAATTAGATTATGTTTTTCTGAGAATAAATAGTAGGTATAGATATACAAAATTTGTAGCTTTATACGTATGATATTCTATTTATATTTTGTGATATGATTAAATTAGGCATAATATTCGAAGTATTGTATATTACAATAATTTTGAAATATAGATATAAAAATATGTTTGCTAACACAATAGAATATTGTTGAAAAAATTCGTAAAAATAAAAAGCTCAATAGTTATTTGATATAATTAATACAACATTAATTATTACAGTAAAACAGATTAAAACAACCTATTACAATAATTCAAATAAATTAACGGGACCTAATTGGATAAAAACCACTATACTGTCGCTTGGTTCATGATTTCAATTCTAACGGGCATTGCAAATTGTATTTTTTTTTTCCATATGCGGAAACGATTAAAATTTATTGTTTTTTTTTTTACTGGAGGTCTTATGGATTTAAAATTAAGAGGAAAATTATCCAACAACATCGTATAATATAATTCCTTTTCTTCAAGAAATTAAATTAATTATATCAGTATTTGCGATTTGATTAAACAGGCTCATTAAAAAAATATTTTATTAGAAGAAAAAATATAAGTATATTTCTGTTATAAAAGCTTGACAGAATAGTGCAATTAGTAGATTGTTTTTTCACTGAACGTTAAGAGGATATTTAGTTTATTTACAATGGTTCTTACATTCCAATATAAATTAATTATATTCATTAAAAAGTCTGCATAAGCTTCATTAAATAACAAACCCTTTACTTGAATAATCTGAAATAAAGATTTCATGATCTTAGAGATCCATATTGCATAAAAATATATTTTAATTATTTCGTTAAGAACATCATAAGTTTCTTTATTTAAAGAACTACTTAAATACGAATTAAATTATTTGTTTAATTACTCTTAAGAAAAATATAATATCAAAACTAAAAATATAAATAAGGATCATGGTTGGCAACAATTATTAACTACTTAACATATAACACATAAAGGCACACAATGAGACTACTATGTATATGTTTATAATTCTGTAAATGATTGAACTAGATCAAATGAAAAGATCTTTCAGGAAATATTTTAGTAATAAATAATATAAAATATATAAATGAACGTTGTTGATCACAATTCATTCATTAAAGGTAAATATAATGAATGCCATTGATGTTAATGAACTTATGCCTGAAAATATAAAAGTGAAATTATTCCCTTTTTATTTGTACATTATTTGATATGTAATTGTAGATAATATTAATAAACATATTTTTATATTACATTTCAACGGAACAGATATACTAAGAAATTATTTATTGTTTTCATCGATTTTTTTATTTCGTTAATATGTGTGGATGTAATAAATTAAACAAATTATGTTAAATTTATACATCATATTATATTTATTTGAATGTTAAATTCATAATGAAATCAAAAATAAATTTTGATTATTAGGTTATGAAATAATCATTTTATAATTGTAAGTATGTATATAAAACTATTTTCCCTATATAGTAATAATTATTATTAATATCTCTTCAAAGTATTTCATATAATAGAAGCTCTTTTTTGGGTTAAAATTTTAACTTTAACAAGATAAAAAAGAATATTCAAATTTGGTTTTAAATAGCATTTAATTGATGATTACAAAATCTAATTTAGCAAGTGACTAAATTTAGTGACGGTAATTACATTTTCACTATACTTTAGAAAAAAAAATTAATCCCAGATATGCCTTTCTTAGTATATTTGTTTTTCATTCCTTAAACTACTATTCTATTTAAATAACATTTTAAAATACGCTTTATTCAATACGAATCAATGATTTGATAGTCAATACGTCATACAAGGTAATCAATCCTGTTGAGCTGTCATAAAACGAACATATATTTCTGTCAACTCAGGCATTAAAGCAATAAAAAGATAACTACTCACGGGTGCTGTGAAGAAGTACGCCTGGCCTTGATAGTGAGACCTCTAAGTACGATACGCTCCTATCACAATAGCCGTTGATAATAGAATGGCCGGTGGAACTTCCTGCTTCTAGCGCCTGCCGGGGCCCGAGGGGGCGTGGTCGGGGTTTATTCGCATGCGCAGCAGGCCACGCCCTCTCCCCACCCCGCCCTGTTCTGCCTAAATCCCCAGGTACCGCTAGCCGGGGCGTCACTGAAAAGAAAAACCAATCCACCACAGTATGTGTATATAAAAGTTTTATTCCCTCCTTAATTGTTGCCAGTCAGCTGAGTGGAATTGTTTTTTCGGCACTACGTAACAGTGTTGTCTAATTATTATTTCATTGCGTCAATGAATGTGATAGTAACTGCTTGTTTTTTTTTTGTTCATTTACCCTTTGAAATCAGTTTAAATTATTTTCAGTTTTCACTCTGGACACGTGATCTTTTCTTCAAATAATTTGATTAAAAATAATAAATTTAGTCCTTCGATTTCACAGAACTATGAAACTCTTTACAAACATCTGTTATGCCTAAACATAATCGCCTTAAAAATAGAGACACTTTTTTTTTTAGCGTTTCGACCTAATTTTTGCTTTATCAGCTTAATCTTATAATATGATTTTCATATTAATCTTCAGCTCTATTTTTTATTTTTAAAAAAATTATCTTCTTCATAATAATTTTCATTATATGCTTAAACATTAGTTTGTGTTTAAAATGTAAGGCTCAAATGAGCCTAGAAAATATATAAGTTAAATCTAATAGTAATGTAGAGATCTACTTCATATCAGTGTTGAATGCATATAATATAATTAAGGAAAAGTCTGTAAATCGGAATAAAGATCAATATCGTTCTTTTTAATTTAATTTTTTTTAATTAATATTTTCTGAAGGCAAGGAAACTTAAGTTTACTTACGTTCGTTACTTACGTTAAACTTAAAGTTCGATATGGACACACAAGCGTAGATAAATTTCTATTCGAAAATTGATAGTGTCCGTCTTTAGTTGTTTAAATCCAACATTTTTATAAATATATCTATATCTAGTTTAATCCAATATACATATAAAAATATATATATTTTTATAAAAGTAAATTATTTTCCTTATTTCTTCATACAAAATAAATGTCAATGATAAATATCATTCATCTTTATGCTTTAAATATTTTTTTTTTAATGTATATAGTATTTTTTTTCTAAAGTTCTTTTATTCACACCTATTTATTACTAAATAGACACTTAAATTTGTAGTAGATTTTGTACATGTTTTTATATAAATTTATTTATAAAATAATGTTATTTAATTAAAAAACAAGATAAACTGAAATTAAAATTACTAAAAATATAAATTGTACCCGTTTCTTTTTATTTTATTTTCAAGTACTAGTCTCTGATAAATTTTATCCAATATTGTTTTAGATTATTTTAATATTTAAAAAAATAATGTTTTGAGATTGGTATCAACGCTGTGAAGATAGTGATAAGATCTTTCTGTTGGAATCAATCCTGTGTTATAATTAAATTATAAGTTAAGCATTGTGATTATTAAGTATTGATTATAACTTCCAATTCCATTATTACCTTTTTGTTGACAACCTGTTTAAATGATCAATTTATAGGAATAGAAAATATAATATGAACCGATTTACCCATAAATTATACTAGATCTATGATGTTTACTACGTAGGAAGGATATAAACGAACTATGTAGTAGGACTTTATGGATGTGGTGTCTATTATTACCAACCAGCTGTGAATAGTCAATAGAGAATTTTACTGATTCTAAAACACTTTAACAGCATCAATTACTGCCTCATAAAGATGTTTCTTTGTAATAGTGTAAACGCTTGCATTTAAAATCAAAAATGAACTTATTGATGAGAAATTGTGTTAGATGGAATATTAGAAATTAAATTAATTAACAAATATTTAGTATATTAATTTTTTTTTTATTGCGACAGTTTTATGTTATGCGCATAAAAACATTCATTAAAACAAAATAAATAAAGAAAAAAAAGTGGTTAGTGATAAAAATGTAATAGATAATAATATAATGAATTTACAAATTTAAAATTCAAAAATTAAAAAAAAACAATGGTCTTTTAATTGTAACTTTTTTTCATACTTAATTAGGTAAGAAAGGTAAAATATTGAAGTGTCATTATTTTTAAAATGCTATCATACTCGCTCGACTAATTAGTTCAAAATTTAAGTTAATTAACAAATATTTAGTACATTAATTTTTTTTTATTACGACAGTTTTATGTTATGCGCATAAAAACATTAATTAAAAAAAAATAAATAAAGAAAAAAAAATTGGTTGGTGATAAAATTGTAATAGATAATAATATAATGCATTTACAAATATAAATTCAAAAATTAAAAAAAAAACAATGGTCTTTTAATTGTAACCTTTTTTCATACTTAATTAGGTAAGAAAGTTAAAATATTGAAGTGTCATTATTTTTAAAATGTCATCATACTCACTTGACTAATTAGTTCAAAATCCACACTCATTGAAGGGTGAGCCAAGGTATTGATGCTGTACATGTCCCAGATGTGTACTGAGACATAAACAGCTTATATATTGGTCTTCTGACCAAATGTAATATATAAATTAATTGTATATACTGGATATAACCAAATAATAATAAAAAAAAAAATGTTTTCTGCCCCAGACAGACATCAAACCGGATCAATTAGTTAAAAGCACCCAAACCTAATAAGCAACCAATTCCTAAATGTAGCTAACATGTTATTTTTTAATTTCATGTTTTTTTTTTATTATCAAGCTACAGTTTATGTACCCCATCCTAACAATATAAACTTTTATTTCAAGGGTAGAAGAGTCAACCTGCAAAACTCAGATTCTCAAATTTATTAAATATCACCTTTAATGTACAAAATTTTATTTTAAATAAAATAAGGTTTTTTAAACCTTCATTTTTGTTTTTTTATTCATTGAAAATGCATTGTTGTGTAACTATATTAGGTTTTCCAAAAATAATCAAAGTTCATCTTAAAAATGTGAAAACCTTTAGTTTCAATAAAAAAGATTTTTTTAAACCGATATTCTTTTTATTATTTGAACATGTATTTTTGTGTGATTACATTAAATTAAAAAAAAATGCATGTTTAATAGTAATGTTTTACTTTAGTATCAGCAAGTTTACTATCAAATTAAAACTCTTTATAGAGTAGTTACATTAGTACATAATTTGATCTAAAATGCGTGCATCTGCGTGTAGGCATTAAAAATTCTAATTTTAGAAACAGGTTACTAAAAAAATGCAAGTAAAAACAATTATTGGTGTTTAAAAATAAATTTTGCTCCCATAAATTTGCCTTTACCAGTGAAAACCGTTGTCTGAAGTTCAACGCTCTAACGGACATCAACGTTTATTCTGACCCATTCATTAAAATTACACCACCAAGTAAAAAAATGTTAAATATGTTTATAATTTATAATATTCATCTGGGTGAGATTTTTTGGGTTCCTGATGAGAAAAGAAAAAACTGTTTCAATATTTTACTTGCACTCATTACATTAAATGATAATAAAAAAAAAGGAAAAGAAAATACTACCGAAGACAACCACAGAATGAGTGAATCATTGAGAAGAATTTATTGCAGTCAAGGACTATAATTTGGAGGCTAAATAGCAGCCCTGACAATTAACTAACCGGCGATTGGTCCTACCTGTTAATTGCTGCTCTAAACCGAGCAATAAATTATGTCGTTAGGATTTTATCATAAAGGCTGCTCGGGATGACTGTTTCAGGACCGAATAAAAACTTTATACTTTCAATTCGTCGAGAACAAGTACCTAGCCAATTATTTATAAAATTATTTACTCAAAACTGAAAAAGTTATCTAATACATCATACTACTCATTATGAGTTGACAGTAAAAAAATCATTAACCGAGTAAAAATTCATCTTCTGCAGGTATTAAAAATCAATACATTGTGTTAAAATCTCCATTGATTTAAATTTAATATTGGAAGATTGCTGATTGACCATGTATAGTAAAAGAAGATGGTTTGGGTGCTGTCAAAGAAAATGTCAAATAGTCCAATAGTTACGTTTCGTCCCACGATGCAGGGCTTCGTCAGAGCTAAAAAAAAGATACAAACACTTAAATGATGTAAAGATAAATGAGCAAAGTAAATTAAAAATTAAAAAGATGTACAGTGAAACGTAAAAATTAAATAAGAATAAAAAAAGGTTTCAGACAATTAATGAAAACAAAAATAACAACAAACAAATAAAGAAGAAATATAAAATATAGTACACACAATGTATGGAAAAAGGGGGATAAGAGTAAAATCAAGAATCAAGGAAGATAATGAACAAGATAGGAAACGTACCTTTCTGACTTCCGTGTTCATTAATTGGCTAAAACCTTTTATTATTCTTAATTAATTTTTATGTTTCATCCTCATATTCGAGGTTTATAGGTTAAGTTACTACCATTACATTGAAATATTAACATACTAGAAGACTAGACTCAAAGTCAATTAAAAGTTGGTTAACATAATTTCCATTTTTTTTTTAATTAATCAATATACAATTCTAAGTTTTAGCTTATTTTACAATGTGGCTCGATATAAGAATTTTGTTCGAAGGTGCTCTACTCGCTATTAGTAAATGTTTTCAATATATATACAATGTAAAAACAGAAATAAAAAAAAAAACAAAAAAAAAACAAAACAATAAAGTTAATTAAACAATGATGTTGTTATAACCATCTAATAACAATACTAATATCCAATATAATATTTTTAGGATATTAAATTTGGTATATAACGGATTTCACATCTAAAAAGATGGATTTCATCAGCTGGAGGGACATGATTGGCTAAAAATAATTGCTTCCTTTAGTTCAAAGCTGCCACTTAGTGAGAGGCTCGATGAAAAAAGAAAAGGAACGAACACGAAAACTCATTTACCTTTAGCCGGGGAAGAGGTGTAGCAAATTAAGTTCACCCCAAGCAATTAAATTTTCAATTTGACACACAATTGGTAAGGTATTCCTAGTCAGAAGAGGGTTAGACCTCATCCGGTTAGGTTAATAAGGATAAGACAGAAAGAGGCCTCGACCTAGCGGGAGAGTACAAATTAAGAAGCGCATAAAAACATTAATTTGGTGTAGAAATTTCAAAGTTATTTATTACGTACACAATGCCTAACTTGCGTACATACAAAATTCATATGAATATATAAGTTATAAACAGGTTTCATCCTTTCGTTGTGGAAGTGCTATGAGTAGTCAAAAATATGTCAGAATCTATATGTCTAGATTCTGACATATTTTTGACTACACTTAAGGTTTCATAGGGCCAGCTTACAGTTTTTTTTTAAATATTAATAAAAAATATATTTTAAATATAATTATTTTCTATTATTTGAGATTGGTGTTTATTTATTAAATAAATCAAATGGTATCCTTTTTTAGTCTCAACACTCTTTATTATATTAATAGTCCAACGTTTCGGCCAAATCAGCCATCCTCAAGGATAATCTTCAAATATAAATTCTCACCTCACATCTAAGTTTGTTTATATGATAGTAATAGTGTTGATTAATCGAAAACTAAAAGTTTTAAAAATTATTAAAGTTTGAAAATAATAGGGTGTTTTTGACTTATAATTGATTCCTGGGCAGAATAGCTTGCAAAACATTTTTAAATTTTTGTTGTAAGGTGAGAATTTATATTTGAAGATTGTCCTTGAGGATGTCCGATTTGGCCGAAACGTTGGACTTATTATAATAAAGAGTGGTGAGGCTTATTTGGTAAAAAAATATATTAATTAAAAATAAACTTAATAATGCCGAAAAATAAGATTTTTTGAAAATTAATATGATTTATGTTTTCTTTACACATTCTTTTAATTTATTATGTACACACA
>NW_027108914.1:3914727-3918019 GCF_000696795.3 Halyomorpha halys
TTATTTTTCAAACTATTTTATTTTTTATTTATTATCTTGTTTGTACATAGCCCTTAAGAAGGACTCATTTTCAGGCCGAAACGTTGGTACAATATACTAAATACCATTCATTAGTGCATTCCACTCCTGACCGCGATCCCCTACCACCTCGAATCTTCATTTCCTCAAAATCTTATGTCAATGCAAAAACAAAACTGAAAGGAGTATCTTCTGTTGTAAATATTTAATTATACACGTATTTGAGTTTTTGTAATGACAAAATTGCTAAAATAATAATAGTTTTTTAAAATCTTCTTGCAATGTGATGGTTTTTTTTTTTTTTTTTTTTTCCAAAATACAGTACTTAATTGAATGTGATTTTTTACATACAATTTGTTTTTTTCAATTCAGGGCATACTAATTTATATGTTATAGGAGAAAAAATATATTTTTTCTTCTCCTAAGGAGGGGGAAGGCGTGCGGGCCCTTAACATTGAAAATTTTGCAATTCTTTTCGAAAATATAGCAAAAGATTATTGTGTTTTAAGATTTATGGACATTAGCCATTATTGGAAACCAGAGATCTGCAACTTGGTGATACGTAGGATTATTTGTTAGGATGTAGTTAACTTAGAAGGATTTTGTAACATTTTATGGGTATGGGTAATTCTATTTATGATATAATATTAATAAGACATAGTAATTTTGGATGGAATTTTCATAGTCGATACTGAAGTCGAAAGGAGGAATCTGATAACTTAAAAGAGCCAAATGATATACGAAATACATTTCGTTTTTGTTAGTTAAGTAATTGAATAAGCTGGTATTAATATATGTACTGTATTAAAAAAAAAAAGATTATCGTAAAACCTTCATGAAAACTTTCAAATCGGAACACGATAGAACGACTTACGGAAGAAATAAATCCGTCTTAGACAGGAACACTGTACGGCACTTACTAGACGATTGCCGTAGATGTTCGTTGAGATATAAACCAAGGACATAACTTCAGTTTCTTTTAGTGTACTTTCACTAAATTAATAAGTTTCAGTTAATTGGTCTGAGTTGTCTCAGTACTTTGAATTGAACCTAAGCCTTAAATTAGTAAAACTCTAGAGTCTTCTCCAGAGTGTCACAGTTTTATCAGCTTCAATTGTTGTTAAGTGTAATTGTCAAATGACCAACTGCCAGTTAAAAACGGCGATTTCAAAACTACATGTGGAGTAAAAATAGCTTTAAATTTTCCTATAAGTGAGTGAAACCAACTTATGTTAATGTATTCTTATGTAAAAATTCTTGAAAAAAATAAAACAATCGTAAAAAGTTTACCATTTCCCTGGGGCGTAGGCTTAATTTTTCAAAATAGGCTGCGTATATTTTTAGGTTTATTGCCAATTACTGGTTAAGTATTACAAGTAGGGGAAGTTTCATTATATTCTACTTTATAGTGCATTTAACGAGCTTCCCTTTGATCCCTAATAGAGTTACTTATGTTCAATATGTTTTTACAAACAGAACCAATATTTGTTTTCCAAATAACAAGAAATCATCATTTGCTGAATGAAGTTAGCAAAATATCGAGAAAACTCCAATTTTTAGGAAATTAAGCATTATTAAATACTTTATAATGTTTACAAAGACCTTCAAATTAAGTTCTTACTGAACTTTTTACGTTCAATATTTTAAGAGATACAGTTTTTAAAATTTTTTTTTTCAATACAAAGCATTTCGTGAATTTATTTTAGAAAATATCATGAAAACTACTATTATCAGAAAGATAATTATTATAAACTACCAAATGGCGTATTTAACGAGCTTTAAATTGAGACCTAACAAACATCTATACGTCAAATACTTCCTGTAATATGTAACATTTTTCAAGAAATGGCTAAGTTTTGTATGTCAAAAGTTTATACAAATATTTACAAGTAGGGATGAAGAGATAAAAATGCCTGAGATTAATCATATTTTACCAAATAGTGTGATCAAATAACCCTATTTAAATATCAACCTAATTAATTTACCAAATAACTCATTTATAACCAACTAGTTTGGGGAAAACTATAAGCGTATGAAAAACTATATCTAAAACAATAATGGACAAAGAGAGTTCTATTAGGGCTCGATCTGAATCCTTATTAAAAGAGTGGATACAATAAAGAACTTTTAATTTTACCTTGGATACAATAAATATATTTTAATTTATATCTTTAATGACCTTTAAATTTCATTGCAAATTACAGTTAAGTATTTTATATTTACTTCCCTCACATTGTATATATTTATGTATATTATCATTTAAAGTCTTCTTATATTTAATATTTTTTTTATATTTCATTGTGTGAACTATATATTTTTATATTTCTCTTTTATCTATTTTTTATTATTTTCGTACAACACCACCCTTGAAGAATGGTGCCAAAACTGGAGGATTAAAATTCCAATAAATCCCACCAAATCACATTTACCCTTCGACGTTGACCTCTTCCCCTACAATATCCTTTAATAATACCCCACTTATTTCTGTCGAACAGATCCGTTACTTATCTCGACAAACGACTGACATGGAATCCTATATATATATATATATATAAAAAATTTATCCCTCCTATTATGTATATTATCATTTGATGCCAGACTATATTTAATATTTTCTTAAATGTATTATTATTGCAATTAAGCAATAATGTATTATTGCTTTAAAATGTAACGTATTTGTTAACCACCAATTTCCCCAGTTCCCTACCCAGTTAGGGCCATCCACCTTTAGTTCATTCTTATGCTTTCTTCCATTCAGAAAAGTGGATGTACTAGTCTGTTCATTAATTTCCTTTTTCTTAACCTTTATTTTACTTCTTTTCTTTTTCAATTCTTTTGACCACACCCGGATCAATCTTCCTTGGATGTTTATATTTATATTAAAAAATTATTATTTATGCCTAGCTATTCCAAATTTTTGTCTTGTAACATATTTTAAATACCGCTTTCACCCACCTTAAAAATTCAGTCATTTATTGAAATTTTTCAGCAACCCTCACTTAGCAGCGTTTTCAGCAACTGTTGATAGGTTTCAACTCTCTTATCTCCTAACTTTTTTTCCTAATTTATTTCCTTCCCTAATAAATTTTTCTTACTTACTACATCAGTTTATGTTATATATAACTTTTTTAACTTTTACATCTTTAATAGTGTTATTTTTCTTATACGTGTTAAAGTTTTTCATTTTATTATATACATTGTGTTCTTTCTCACTTTTCTCATGATTTTCATTATTTACATAAATATGTTATTATGATTTTCTCAATATATATAA
>NW_027108914.1:3918069-3930128 GCF_000696795.3 Halyomorpha halys
TATTAAATAAAAAATTAATAAAAATTATTTTAGTTTACATGTCTAATACTTTTTTATATTTCTTGTTTATTTATACTTTACACTGCACATCCTACTTTATTTTATTTTATTTACTTTGTTCATTTTTATATACATATTTTACATCATTTTATACATATTGTACAACATACCATAGTTTACTTTTATTTAAAGTTATCTTATTCTCTTCCTCTGCTATTTAATTTTAGTTGTTGGTATTTTTTTCCCTGATGAAGCCCTGCAAAATGGGACGAAGTGTTAGAGTTTATTTTCTATTTGAGTTATTTTGACCGCACCCGGCCATCTTCCATCTTTCATCAGGGCCAAGAACAGAAAAACAGGATTACAACCGTAATGATTAAATGAAAATACTGAATAACTAGAAACTTAAGAAGATAACAGATAATATTGATAGAAAAGAAATATCGAAGAAAATGTATAGTGTAATATTATAAGAATCTTGAAACTGCATATTATAATATACAGGGAATATATTATATTAACATTAAGAATGAAAGAAAAGAACAATATAGATTTACATATTGGAAATTATTTAAAATTGAAGTAATATAAAAAATATATAATGAAAAACGTAAATGTGATTAATTAAATGAGTAAGTAGAATTTAAAAAAAATAAAGAATTAAATGTAAAGTTATATTACTATGAGTAGTAAGTAATACAAGTAACAGTGATTAGATGTGGAGAATATAACTAATAGAGAGACTGAGGGAAAAAAGAGAATAAGGAAAGATTAAAAGGTAGAAAAGAATAAAAGGTAATTAATAAATAAGATGTCATTTTTTTATTCTTCGCACTGATGAAGGCCTGAAATTATGGCCGAAACGTTGGCACTAGTTCTTTAATGACCGCACCCTCAACCATCTTCTCAACACCTCAAGGTTTAATTATGAACTAGAGTCTCAGAAGGACGCTATTTCGTTATTAACGTTCAACAACGAGTCATTTCTTCAAGTTTCGAAACCCTGATTAGATATTCATTGCAAGGACACGCGGACGAATGAATGCCTTTTTCACGACTGATTAAGCCTGAGCTGAGTACCCCGACAAAAGCAGAATAAAAGGTAACGACCCTCCATACTGAAGAGTGCGGCTGCCGACGATAAGGAGCTATTGGATCGCTCCTATCTTCGGTTTATTATTTACTTAGAGGCGTTAAAAGAAGAATCAGGACACGGCGACACTTTTTTACTACCTCTTTAATGGTCGTAGTGATATCTGGCAGGAACAATATCAAAACCCACCCGCGGTCCAATAAAACAAAGCCACTTTTTATCGTCCCTATATTTCCACGGCTGTATAAGTCAGATAAATTTATTTATGGAAACGTCTACAAGGCAGAGGGAGAGGAGGGCGGCTAGAAGAGGAATATATGTATAAATATATGCCCATAATCCAGGGGGTTGGTTTTATTGCAGAACTTCAGAAGGGGTGGCTCAGGATATGAAATTCCCTCCTTGGTCGTAAATGAGACTCCGCCAAGTCGGGGTCCCAGGCGTTTGTGATTTATTCAGTTTCCTAGGACCGTAATTTCCATATTGCCTTTACTGGACTGGCCAACTGGAAGGATATTCGGTATCAATAAATCCTGGAGAATGTGGAGGGAAATAATAAATAATTTCTAATAGCTTATAATTCCAGATAGTTAGAGCAAAAAAAAAAATAATAAACCTCAAAAATATACTTCTGTTATCAGAACTCTAAAAATATATTTCATGTATTTCTCGTTTTTATTTATGTAAGGTCCTCGATTAACTGAACCATGGGTTGTTCAAATTATATGATTCATAGAATACGTGTTTGCATAAATAAAACGAATAAACCTAAGTCTAAAATATTACAATTTGCAACAGTAAAACTTTATGTTAGTATATTAAACGGTTTTTCAGGTGAAATAAAAATATTTTGTATTAGTTCGTAGATATTTTTATAAAAAATACAGTGGTGACACAAAATTAAATCTACAAGCTCATAAAAAATATATGAATGTAAAATATAAAAAAATGTCTTGAATGTTACTGTTTCCATGTTTATGTTCATCACGTTTTGCAATAAAAAAATTCATAATTCATTAAAATTGAATCAAGGGAGATTTCACTATCATATAATGTATAATGTAATCTAAAATAGATTTTAAATTTGGTTACATCTGATAATTGGAGTATAAAGCATATTTTTGAAAACATTTATTTGTATAATACATTCTGCCACACTCAAGGGCAATAGGTATTAGGGATGTAAGAACACATACTATATTAGCTAAAAATAAAAATTAAATAAACAATAATAATAAAATAATTAAGTATAAACTAAAATGGATAAAAATAATATTGTATATACTCATCATAAATAAACATAGGTGACATCGTAAAACAGATAATTACAATTTCTACAGTGTGGTGTGGTTCTCAAAATCCCTAATTTTTGTGTTTTTGAAACGGTTTAGAGTGATACTGTATACTTCTTCCCATGACAACATCTCTAATCATGGTTACTTGGAATAGACGATGATGATGTTTCTTGAACTTATAACCCTATATCTTAAGTACCTAAGTGAGATCTCGTGATTTATTTATTTTATTGGGCGCTATTACTTTCTTTGCATAATTAATAAACATAAAAAACTGTTTTGTCGAAAATTGTTATATTTTTTACACAATGTTCATCATCTCATTTGAATATTCATACCTCTATAGAACTTTTCGAACCATTAAAATGACAGACCGTTTAGAAAAACAAAAAATTGATTTGATATGTTTAAAATAGTTAATTAAATGTAAAAAAAGATTAATTCACCAGCTAACTGTTGGTTAATATATTGATAATTCATCACACAAAATATTTTATGGGTATACAACTAATAAACATAAACTACATGAAATTAAATTAAGAGATTTTAATTATCTATTTTATAACCTCATCTGAACTTCATCATGCTTTTAGATTTACAAATACCTTGATAATCAATAAATTGCATTGTATCTAGGGAAAGATCTTTCATAGCATAATTTCAAAATAGGAACTCATGTTAAATTTGAAAGTTCCAGAAGTGAGAACACAATTATCCATAATAAACAAATTCTTAAGTTAATAGAAAAAAATTATAGGACCTCAAAACAGGCTGGTCATCAATTGAACCATAAATAATAGTCTGCTCTGGCTCTCCGAGTGCTCTCAAAGCCCAATTCAAAATTTTATCAGAAATAACCTCTAATTTTCTAAGTTTATTCTGTAGTAATCTCGCAATCGATGGGGTAACATAGAGTTAAGGGGTTGTTCAAATACCCGAGTTCGAATACGGCTCTGGTAGATATTTTTATGGGGCTTCCTTAAGAAATACTGAATCCCCGACCCTTTCTGGGTTGTAAGAGTTCAAAATGAAATGAAATCCCGCATTCAAACGTATTTATTTATATTAAAACGCACTCGAAGTCAAGTTACAAAATACAAGAATGAAAATAGATTAATTTTTACGTAATGTTTATACTTCTCCAATTAAAACAAAATATATGATTCAGGAAATACTAGCCATTATTTTATAAAACATTTATAATTGGCAATGAGGATCAATGTAATGGTATTAGAACTTTCATATTATTATTTTTACAATAATTCTCTTCATCACAGCAAGATATTATTTATATTATCGTTAATCGCAAGGTTTTCATTGACAGGATGGGGTTCGATCCTCATTCCCTTCTCTGAAGTAGAGATGAATGGCTGGCTTGTGTTTAAGAAGCAAAGTGAATCTTCAAAATAGAAATAAACAAGGGTAAATTTACACCCCAGCATTTGTAGACCTGGAGGTCGCCAGGCTCTAAACTACGAGACCGTTTCTGCAGGTTCTTAACAATGCGTCGTTAAATTTAGTAAATTGATCTATTTTTACAATACAATATTTATTATTGTTATTATTATTTATTTTTATAAAATTGACCGCCCGAAAGTCCCTCTACATAGAATCGATTTCACATTTTTTTCAATTTTGTCGAAAACTGCAATTAATCAAACTTGACTTATTAATGCACAATTAAATGGTATTTAATATCAACTAGGTCCAGTCCTCATTTCAATAGTCTGTCAGGGCTTAAATGACGATTTTTTAAAAATCATTAAAAAAAAATAACGGTTCTCTTTGTAATTAATAATAATCAATGGATAAATACAAAATATTAAAGAATCTTATAAATAACTAAAGGAAAGCAAAATTAGACCACTTATTCGAACAGGAAAAGTTGAAAACATCCGGTCCTTCCCTTTTGCATTACATTTTCGTTAAACTGTTAGACCAGTGGTGCGGCGAGAGGGATGCGCTGGATCTTTTGAGCTCTGCTCTACCCCTCACACGTAGTGGATAGAGTGGGCTCAGGGATCCTCAGGTCGATTGTGTAAACATTGTATATTAGAGTGTAAATATGACTAGAGACTATATTACTTTATCATTATGTTATTTTATTTATTATTTTTTCATACAGATAGTTTGATTATGTTCATTTTGTTTATTCTTCTGTTTGTATATATATTTTTTTATTCATTTATTTTATTTTATTTTAGTACGTATGCGATCATTCATCACTATTACCTATTGCCCACAATTGTATGGCAGATTGTAATATCTATCAATAAACAAAAAAGTATTTTTTATTCATAAAAAAACTGTTATATTCTGGGCAGGAATAAAATTTATATTCGTTATTCCCACCTTGGGGAATCCTCAAATACGTATTTTCATAGAAAGAGAAAAGTAAAAATTTTATGTTTATAATTTTTGCTATCTCTGTTAATTTATTATCTCTTAATTTTTTTTCTTTATTGAAAATCACAAAAATAGTGGTAACCTCAACATGAGCACACTAATCTACACTAAACTTAGGGATATAAGAATGTTTGTAAGCGTAAGCTGCGTGATGTGCGCATTGCACCTGATTTTCTTTTTCAGATATCGTGGTTTATCATCCAAGTTTTAAGTACAAGTAGCTTTATAAGAGTTATATTTATTTTTATCAATACTAAACCTAACAAGTAAAAATAATTTTTATATTAAAATCCAATCTTATTAACCATCTGCTTATACATTTCTAGTTCTTTACGATTTTCAAAAATTTAATTTTTATTTTATTTCTTTTGGTTCAATCCAATAGTTAGTTACTGTCCATCTTCTGTCTGATTCCTCCAATGATTTTTCTAAACTATGGTTTTTAATTACTTAATTGGTATAAAGATGTTGAAACTTGAAGGCCTGTCTCATTAAGGTAAAAGTTGAATAATTTAAATAATCCACTATAGCTCCGGTATTATTTAAGCTTCACTGATACCCGATTAAAAATTCAAGTTTCACCAGTAAATATTTTTTCGTTATCCTCAATGATTTTTCGGATGATTTTGTACGCACACTTACTTAGGAAATCTCTATACATTTAAATTTTCAGGTTCAGTCAAAATTATTTTTTCACCTACTTCTGAAAGCCATCTAACTTACTCACCAATTATAGTTTATTTTATGTTGGCTGTTATGATGATATTATTTAATTTTTAAAAAGCATGCTGTCATCCATTCATATTTTCTTAACGCAAGTGAGCACCGTTTTAAAATCTTCGTTTCAACAGTTAGAAGAACTCTGTCATTAGCAAAGAAGACGTGCTCTTACTCAAAGAAAATAATTTAAAAAAATTATTATTATTATTATTATAAATAATATTGTTTTGTTTTTTCAAGATCTCTGTTATTTTTTTCCTTCTGCAGAAATATTATCTTTTTTTCTGATCTTACCCCATTCTGCCGCTCATCTTACCCCATTTTTTCTGATACTTACCAAGAAGTCACCTGGAACGGGTATTTATGAAAACAATTGTAGATCTATATTTATAACAGACTAAAGCCCAAGTAAGGATATTAGTGCCTACATCTCCAATATCCGTGTCTGCCCATTTCGAAAGATGAGAGTTTTTTAAGTGAGAGGAGAAAGTAGAGAAGAGAAAAAAAAACACTGGTCTAGCTACCAATCGAAGTGATAACGTTTTAAAGTTAAGTAAGAGGTAAAAGTATCTACTTGAAGAAATTGTGCAATTAAAATTATTCTTTATACTGTTAATATTGGAATTATATCTTTTTTTTCTAATCCATTAGATTTTACGGTGGTTAGTTTAGTTTTCCGGTTCATTATAGTAAAGCTATGTACAAAAGTAGGTTGGAATAAATAATGAGCGTGTAAAATTACAGCAATTATAATGAGTTTGAAAAAAAAATGAAAAATCAAAGACCCAAAAGCAGCAAGAAATAAATAAAATTAAATCAAAACAAAACTTACACGTAAATAGGCAAACTATACAAAGGGAGAGAAAATGCAGAACACACCCTTATTGATGAAAATGGTTTGCAAGGAAATGACGAAGTACGTAGTAAGAATCGTAGGCAATTGTCATTAAATTTTACTATTGAAACCACTCAAGAGAGTGTTTCTTTAATTTTGTTAAACAAAAAATAGAAACAAAGCAGAAAATATTTTATTCCTTTATTCTCCCTAAAGGCGTATTGTGAATAGTATTAGGATAAATAAATAAAAAGAAAGAAGTATTTTTTAATACTTCCACTCATTCTTAATTTTGTATAGTCCTGTCACATTAGATAATTTTTTAGGAAGAAGAACATACCGGAATTATAGTAAATTGTTTATTAAACGCAATCTAACCAATGTCCATTGATACTAGACTACAATTCATTAGTGAAAGTGTTTCATTTTCTGCGACATAATATGATTTCTTTGTGCTTGTAAGACAATATGTCATTATTAATAAATAACCCTCGTGCATCATATTGCTTGTTTCAACCAGTGGGAGTATTTTAGATTTGTTGTTATTAATTTAGATTTTCTTTTTATAAATAATAAATATGAAATATGAATTAAACGTGAAAGAACGTTACTTACATTAATAAAAACCTCCAATTAATAAACTATAAAAAAACATAAACCTAAACATTTTTGCATGTACCCTACTTTCCTTTTCCTTATTAATGGAGGGACATCAAGTATTAAAAAAATAAATAAATAATATTTTGAAATAGGCTATTTAATTCCATAGTTTGTACTCTACACATATATTAAAAACTAAAAATTAAAAAAATAATTGACTTTGAATATCCATGCCTCATTAATGAAATTAATCATTCATCTGAACAAAAAGAGAGTTAGTTCAATACTGAGTAATACAACATGCGAGGAATTAAAGAAGGTATTACTAGAAATCAAAAAGAATCTTATAAAACTTATATTATCTTTTCAGATCAATATTAAAATAAAACAACACAAAATATTATGAGTGAATTCTTGAACCTGAAAAAAAAAAAAAAAAAAAAAAAAAACTATAAATAAGATAATCTATAAAAAAAAATTCTTCTAATTTTTTTTAAACTATACTTCCTTATTTATATCTTTATGTATACACTGACAACCATTAACCATTAATTAATAAATAATTTAATCATTACCATGGTGGACACTATAATTACATTAAATATATATATATTAAATACTGAAATTGGCTGAGTCCTATGATTTTTTTAATCAATAAATTTCGGTTCTAATCCTTAGTGAAAAATTAGATTTGTAAAAACATTGAGCAACGAAACCTGATAACAGTGGATAAAATCTATATATGTATATATAAATATTAAAAACTACAATAGTACCTTAGAAGAGCGTTACATAGCTTTTTATGGGAAAATATTGCTTAAAATACCTTTAAAAGTTTCGTATTACTGAGTATGGCACACTAATGAGAAAGAAAGTCACGAAAGGGCTGGGAAAAAAGATTTAACGTTTATCTTTCAATTGGTGGTTGTAAAAATAATAGGTTTTCTGGTATTTTTCTATTTTCTTCTTTTATTGTATACATGTTTTTAATTTTCAAAATCCTTCCAATGAAACCGTAATTTCAAATCATTTAAAAGAAATTATAACTAATTTGTAGTTATTTTGATCTTAATTAATATTTAATACACATAATACACATTTTTTTGATATATAATTTGTTCTATCATTTATTTCAATAGAAAATCTATGTATATTATTTCTGAAAAAAAATAAATATTGCCATTTTTTATAGAATTTAAAAACAAACAAACTATTACTTTAAATTTTAATCTTACATGTTCTATAAAAAAAATAATTTTGTAAAATATTATAGTTAAAGCAAAACAAATTCAATTTTAAAAAAGTTGCACTGTTTGTATATAATTTTATTTATTAAAATAGAATTTTTTCCCCATTTATTTCATTTGACCAATGAATGAATAACATTTTTTATGAGAAAAGTAGGACCTGTGTAAGGACCTAGGAACCTATGTAATAAATGTTGTATTGTAAAAGGGTAAAAATTGACCATAAATATTTAATTATAATAATTTAAACTATGTAATAATATAGTAAAATATCATAAAAATATACCTCTAATTCAGAAAAAGACTATATAGGTACCAGTTAAAACAATTAATTAATGCTTCGTTTTACAGAAATGAAGATGATATATTTCTAAAACAATGTGTTGAGTTTTTATTATTTTTTAAGTATTGTTGATTTTTTTTGAGTTTTATGGTATCCACCTAGTTATAAATGTTAATCGTTTTTTAAAGTGTTAATTGTAAAATTAATCGACTAAATACGACAATGTTACAAAATGTTAAGGAAACGGTATTAAACACAGCGTCAGGGTACGTCGAAAGAATTTATAAGACATGATTAAATAAATAAAAGATAGAATACAAACAGTATCAAGAAAGTGAGCATTACAGACCTGCATCGGCAATCCTCAAACACAGACTGAGAGTAAATATACAACAGTACCAGATGGTGGCGAGTATAAACAGGATGAATGTTGGGCAAAAAGTGAACGCTACCTGCCTGGAAGTACTTAACTAGTGAGAGTGTAACTTCTGTCAGCGGCGTCCAAGAAATGCAAACTTTACCGACTGATCGTTTCACCTCACCAAACTATATCAATATAAATAAATGTATTAGGTTGCCAATCGCAGTGGTAATCGATGGATTATGAGCCAATTCGATTAAGTAAATTTAATTATCTAAGCTGTTGTGAATGCTGGCCGAGCTATAGGGCTATAAAATTTATTTTTATCAAGATTTCATCCTGCATATAGATTCAGTGATCTTCAGAAGTCTGGACTTGATATTAGTAGCTTCGTGATAAAGGATTAATCTAAACAAATTCACAACTGATTTGAATTTAGCGATAATAGGAGAAACTTGTATCCTGAGGCACTTCAAACAGTGGGAATAGATTCCTATGAAAACGAAAGCCAGAGAAGTACCGAATTAGATAAGAACCAACATTAAAAAACGTTGGAGGAAGAAATGCGAGAATTTTTCATTTTCAGAGATAGGCTCTAACAAATAGTGACCCAAAACTTTATTTACAATAGAACGTCAATTATCCGTGTTTACAATTAACTGATCGGCATTAAGCTTCCGTTGTTTTGTTTGTAAGCTAGTTATTTTTAATTTTCATTAAAATAATAATTTTCAATTTATTTAAAAAATACATAGTAGCATCTAATTTTGATTTATTTTGACCCAGATTCAACAGTACGGTCTATTGCTGTCAAACAAAAAGATTATTTTTATTTTATACATATATGCTTTTAGTGGGTTTTTTTTTTTGTTGTGATGATAAAGACATTAAATATTGTAATAAGAATTGACTTTCAGACATTTATAAAGAATTTTAGGTTTTGCCAAAGCTCCCCCCGAACCCATACACTTAATCACACGGATATTAACAGACTAGTGACTATTTCTTTCATTTATATTTTAAGGAACCTGAGATATAATTTCTAAACTTCTCTAGCTCCCGTCAATGAGTCAAAATGCTGAATATAAAGGCTAGAATTTGAATTTTCAAAAGTATCTGACCAAAAGTAGGTAGATCTGAGAACAGCCCGTTTTGCAAATAGTAATTCAAAATTCAAAATACAATTAAAATTATCCATATTCACAATTAATTGTGTTCAAAATCCATAAAAAATAGTGATTCTAACTTCTAACACTATTCTTCGGCTACTTATTATTAGTTACTGTAACAGAAGTTCGTACCATTTTCTTGTTATCATATAGCTCATTTCACATTTAAATTAATTTTTGTTAATTATTTTCAATAATGAACCTTTATATTCAACCAAGAACTGGATATAGGTTCTACAGGCACTGGAACATTTCGTGTTGTGGGGTGTGCCATACCAGTGGTAATAAAAGGCGCAAAAGAACTGGGGAAAAAAGGAAATGCTTACATTGTTATTGATGGTTCCGAAATTCATTTGAAAAATAAACATATGTTTTCAAGTATTTTTCTTTCTCTACTTGTTTTTTTCTGATAAACAACATTTCTTAAAATTTTACAAAGATGTGAGTTATCAAAAATTTGTTCAAATTCTATCTGTGATTAAGAAGCAAGTAGCAATTTTAATTATTAATTGCGATTTTACTTTAAATATCCGAAAATGTGTCTTCGGATAACTTTGCATCAGAAATAGGGAATACGTACTTTGCTCCTAATAGCCTGTAATTTGTGGCCTTAACTCTTCTGAAGTTTTGTTAATTGTCTACATGTTTTTAATTTTTAATATTCTTCCTTGAATATAATAATATGAAATCAATGAAAAAAATTATACCAATCCTTAACTCCGATGAATTTTAGTTTAGCTTAATATATATAATAAAATGTTTTTTGTTTTTGTGTGTATTTTTTTTATTACTTCATTCTACTTTTATTTCTAGATAGAAAATAAATCAATTTTGTAAAAGAAATTGGTGTGTTTCATAGAATTCCAAAAAAAAGTATATATATATTTTTTTTCTTTTTTTTACGTGTTTTTATTGGATTTTTTCTTTAATCATGGAAACCTTAAAATGCACTAGATTTTTTTTTTTACATAGTAAATTGTAGAATGTAGTGCAAAGTTTCTCTAGGGACTTATAAACTTCATTAAAAAAAAAATTAAATGTATAACTAGTTAAAAAATATACTATTTTAATAAAGCACCGTTTTTCTTTTTTTCTTTTTCATTTATTACTTAAGAGAGCTGAGATGTAAATTTGAGCATTTTTTGATTCCTGTGAATGGGAAAAAAATACAGAATACAAAAAAAAAATAATAGTACCAAAATATGGTGCAAATTAACCCACTTTACAGTTTTTACGAAAAATGTGAAACTACGAATTTACATTGACTAAAGGAGTACCCAGAAGGGAATCTCCCCTGTGGATAGTCTCTTCCGCAGTTCAGTGACCTGGCGTACCTTCCTCTTGAATAATTTACAGACCCCAGCCAATGTTTAAGGAAACGATTTACCCAACAGAGGAGGAAGAGCAAGGTGAAAGTTTGTGACGAATCCTTCTTACCATGACAAAGGGTTAGGTACGTCCATTGCAGCAAAAACTGGAGGCTTCTGTCTTCTCAGTTCTGTCAGTCTGCTTCGAGTAGCCGGAGTTAGGTAGAAGGAGCTTTTTAATCAGTCAGGTTTGTTTCTATGTTTATTAATGAAAATCACAAATATACTGCTTTGATTCATCTATATCATTTAAATGATCATCACAGTATGGTATTTTAAATATGATCATGATGGATCTGATTGTGGTGATTTATTTCTAAAAATAAAAAATTCTTCTTGATGAACTAAAGCTAAAAATTAAAAAATTAAGTTTTACATGAACATTATATATTGTCCTAAACTAGCCTATAACAAGACGAAACATCAGATTTAAACTTATACCTGAATATTTAAAGGACATTATGTTGTCGTTGTTTTTTTAAATTGGGGATAAAATAAAAATCATATATAAGGGGGAGGTTATAGGTTATTCAGAATTTTCGGTAAAAAAGTCTCACTAACAAAATTAAGCATTTTTGGCGCGTTGCTCAGAAAGTAAATATTTTCTTTCCATAAAACGAAAAACTTGACCCCCACCATGGTTAAAATAGGTTGGTCACCTGTAGATAACCTGGCAAAAATCA
>NW_027108914.1:3930178-3946908 GCF_000696795.3 Halyomorpha halys
TCGTTTCAACAGTTAGAAGAACTCTGTCATTAGCAAAGAAGACGTGCTCTTACTCAAAGAAAATAATTTAAAAAAATTATTATTATTATTATTATTCATGGTTATTAAATGCCAATAGATTTAATTTCTCTCAAAAGGAAAAAATATTACTGATTTTATAATAATAATATTTACCATTAATAACTCCTTTAACATTCATAATACCTAAAATGTACCTAAATACACGCACTGAAAGAAGTAAAAAAAATAAAACTCAAATTCCAATGGGAACCGCATTTGACAATGAAATGTTGAAATAAAATTTAACTTTTACATTTTCTCTAAAATTATCCCTTAATTATTTAAAAGATTAGGCTCCTCGAGTATAATAAAAAATTGATCGTTTTCGTTCATGTTGTTACAATTATTCTATATACCTATATGTATATATGTATCTCTATAAAACTATGCAAGACTTTGCAGATGATGTAAAATATCTAATCTTATTTAGTTTGTAGCACAGTTCAAATATAAGTACAATAGTTTACTAATAAGAAACATTTGAATTTTTTATCTAGATTAATTGTGGATGTAGAATAACTTATATGTTCGACCACTAGGGTGTGTTAAGATTTAAATACATATCTAAAAATAATTGTAATTATCTTAATAATTTAGATTCCTTTGATTGGAAGAGTTGTGCAATGATCTAATTAGATGAAGTGAATGACTCTTTCATAATAAATGTCTTTTATTTTAATTAAAATTCCTACACTACAACGTTTGGGCACTCTACAATTCAAAATAATAAATTTCATATTATAAATACAACACAAAAATAATTTAATAACATAAATTCAGTTAAAAATAACTACATTACATTATTATTTTCTATGATCTCAAATTATATAAATTAATCTAGTAATCTAATATATGAATCATAAAAGTCATTATTGCTGTTTAATAATAATAAAAATATTAATTATGTATTTGAAATAATGAGAAACTATTTACACAAAACAACTAATAGATTACATCTATGCTAAATATTTCATATCGCTATTCTTTAAAAATATGAAAATTCAATTAAAATATTTCTTGTATTACATAGTTACAATAAATGATTCCTAAATTATTATTGTGATTTATATATTTAAGACTAAATAAGGAAACTAGATTTATTTATATAATTATAAATTTATAGAAAATTATAATATTAAGATAGTTGTTTTTAACTGAATTTATGTTGGTAAATTATTGTTGTGTTGTATGCATAATATAAAATTTGTTATTTTGAATTGCAGAGTGCCTAGTAATATGGCGATCGAACTGAAACGTTGTAATGGATAAATACATTTTTTTTTTTTTAATATCTTTATTTAAATTTACAACTGTATATTGGAGTGAGTAAAATGGAGTTTTACAGGCATGTAGAGAAACTATCCATTGGTAGCACTTTAAATTAAAATAAAAATAAAATAAAGTTATAATGGAAGTGTTATTCACCTCACGTCATTAGATAATTACTTGTATATCTCCTGATCGCTTATAATATATTGTAAAAATAAATTACATCGCTCATTTATTGGTATATACCGATGGGCCCAAAGAGGGAGCGGGATATTTTTGGACCTAGCTGCCTGCAAGTCTACCAATGCTCGGTTGTAAATTTATCTCTGTTTACTTCTATTTTGAAGATTCACTTTGCCTTTTAAACAGAAGCCAGCCATTCATCTCTACTTCAGAGAGTGTTTTGAAGGCGGCGAAGATCGGTTATCCCGTATCGAGGAATATCGTGCATCCTAAAATAAATAATACCCAGCTGTGTTTAAAGCTTTGTTCACTGGTTTAATTAAGCTGATTTATAATTAGAATCTCAATTAGAAACTCTATTCGATCAGTGTTTACGTGAATATCTTTGTGCTGTCTTTTCTGAAACGGTTTCAATGTTTAACAGGATGATTAGGAAAGAACAAAAAGTCTTAAATCTGAGAAAAAAATTTTCTTAACAATTCATGAGATTAAAATATATCAAAATAACTGTAACATAAAAATAAATCAATTCCTTAGTTTATCTCTAAAAAATAAAAAATAAAAAACTTATATTTTATTGTTACCAAGTAAATACATGAAGTAAAAATAGACATAACTAATTATTTATCTTATATATAGAAATTAACATTTGTTTGTTCGTATTTTATGTTTGCCATATCGTTCCTCCTATTGTGATGGGGCTAAATGTGCAGGATTTTCCCGGGAAAATAAGTTGGCAACTTCTCCAGTAAAAAGTTTTTGGAAAAATTAAGCATTTATGGCGCGTAGCTCAAAACGTATTCATTTTCTTCAAAGTTATTGTATGCCAATCGATTTTTATTTTTCTGAATAATAAGGAAAAAATATTACTAATTGTATTGAATGATTTTTATTCACAAAAAAATAAAAAAAACATAATAAGACCTGAAGTAAAGTAGACCAACCGAATTTCTTTGAGGAATAATCAAACTATATTGATTACCATTTTTCAAAGAAATTAAAAATTTTTACCTTGATTCATTTAGAGAATTTCTTTTTCCTACATTTACTGTTTTTTTATAGGATTGGGGTTCATAACTTCTCTGCATTTATCCTATTTTTACATTGATAGAACCGTTGGAAAGCTAAATGTCTGCTCTTTTAACCTACATAAGAAATTACAAAGAATAAAGAAAAAAATTTCAAACGTTTTATATTATATCACCGGTTCTAATCTTTATTATTTTTATTTCTTTGATTTTTGAATGCACTGTAAGGTGAATTTTTTTTTTCTATTTAAAAAAAAAATCGTATTTATGCGTTTTTTGAGGTGCTAAAAACTCCTAAAAAATCTCATACCGCACCGATATTACTCTTATACCTTATAATTTGTTTAATTATATTTTATTTAGTATATATATGATTATTATACTTATAATCTTAACACTTTCTTGAGACTGGTTAATTTTGTTTAAATAAATAATTCAATTTTTATCCCTTTTTGTCTCAACACATTTTATAATACAAGTTTTTAATAAGTGACATTTATAATAAAAGTTTTTAATAAGTGACATTTATAATAAAAGTTTTTAATAAGTGACTGTGATAAATGAATTTTTATGTAAAAGTTGACTATTTAGAAATTATTGTTATGACCTGGATAGAATAGCTTGCATGAAGTTGAGAGTTTTAAAATATTTTTATTTCCAATTGTATTAAGATGTCCCTGAGGATAGCCGGATTGGCCGAAACGTCGGACTTATAACAAAAATGGATAAAAATTGAATTATTTATTTAAACTAGATGATTATTGTTTGAAAAAGAAAATATTAATCCATGGTAGTTTATGTATGTCCAGTTTTGGATAGATGTGTACGCTGTGAGTTATAGCAATGTATTTGGGGAGCATTTCCAAAGAAAGCATTTCTCCCTTTCCCTTTGTTGTTGTGCCATTTGGTGCGGTTTACAGAGCCTTAAACCACTCCCAAGTTTGGCGTAGATTGGTTGAGTTGTGTTGATGTTATTTCTAGGTTTTTACCATGTATTTACCAAAATAAACTAAATAGATTGTATAACCAATTAATTAAATCATTGATCCAATGTGTAAATAACTAAATATATTAATTAGATTTATTTTTTATTATTATAGTTGTTTGAGAGTGGTTTAGTTTCTTTTTAAACAATTTTGATCTCTTTTCTCTCATAAAAAGAATAAAGTTGAGAGAAAAGAGATCAAAATTGTTTAAAAAGTAAATATATTAATTTAATATATTAAATATATATAAGAATTCAATTGTATTCAAGTAATCATCTAAACCTCTTAATCTAGCAATAGCGAAGTATTGCCGGTTCTGCTTGTCAAATAAAATAAACCGATTTTTGTATAAAAATGCTCTCCTCAACTTAATCGCGTATATCTGCTTTCTACTTATATAGTTCCATAGGAAATTAAAAAAATATTTTGAAAATTATTTTAGTTTTTATATTCTTTTTTATTTGCACCTGTAAATGTTCTTTGAACCGATATGTTCTATCCAGGTATGGTATGAGTTGGCATGAGGGAGATAGCTCCCAGTGGTGCATCCTCCTGACGTTAAGTAAATTATTTTAATACACTAGGAGGTCCCGCATCCAACTCCTCTTCAGCCTACGCCGAGTTACGTCAGGAATGTCATATGTCCATTGATTTTACTTCTCTGAAAATATTTTAATCGATTTATATTAATCATTCACTAACTAAAATCGTATGATAAATTCTAAATCAGTGTTCACTAGAAATTCGACTCTAATATTGAATATCTAAACTAGTCTTTTCGTAATTTAACATAAATAAATTTTAGAAGAAAACTATTTTTTGCTAACCAAAGTTTCACCCCACTTTACCTGGCTTCGTCGGGGCTGTCAGATTGAAACAATGATGACAACTGAATAAATAAATTTTATTTTTCCCAAAAGATGTGCTTCTTTCCTTTGAAAAAAATTAATAATAAGACGTAAACAGTTTGAAATTAGAGTTACCAATATTTACTTCTTCTTCTTCTTTTACTGGTACAACAGGCGCATGGCCTTGGCCTGCTCAACGGCCGCGAACCATCTTTCTCTATCTTCTGCAAGGTAACTGGGAACCTCAGTTGTCGCAGATCCCGCCTCACAGTATCCTCCATCGGCCCTTCGGCCTACCACGTTACCGCACACCATCCGTAACGTAACTGTTCTGTTTATTAGCCACTCTTTCCTCCCTCATCCTCATTACATGGCGAAGCCATTTAAGCCTCTGTATCCTTATGTACGTGGGGATGCTACATTGGTTATAGAGCCCAAAAAGTTCACCATTTTTCCTTCTTCGCCAATTACCATTATCGCATACAGTCCCTATGATTCTCCTCAGAATTATTCCTTCAAACCTGTCTAGCAGGTTAATGCTTTTATTGCTCAGCGTCCAAGTTTCTCCACCGTATATGACGACTGGCCTTATCAACGTTTTGTACAGGGTGAACTTGGTGGTACGGCTAACAAGTTTGCTTTTGATTAATCTTACAATGGAGAAATAAGCTCTATTTCCAGCAGCATTTTCTGCTTCTAACTTCTTCTTCTTCATCCTGGTTCTCATTGATAATAGAGCCAAGGTAAGAAAAACTTCTTACCACTTCGAAATTATAGGGGCCCATCACAAGGCGATTCTGTCTCTGGGCCAGAGGCTTCTTACCCAACAGCATAATCTTGGTTTTCCTCCATTAATATGCAGACCCATCCTTTATGCTACGACATCCATCGCTTCAAAAGCAGTCCTAATGCTCTGGAGGGATCTACCGATGGTGACGACGTCATCTGCATAGGCCAGAAAAAGGGTACCAATATTTACAGGGAAAATATATTTTTTGCATCTTTTCATCGAATGTTTCGCCCTTTTTTTTAATGACAGACTTATTTAATGAGGTAAAGTATAAAGGAGTAAATAGCCCCCGTTGACATAGCTACATAGTACTATTACGTACATTATACTTGGCAAGCATAGAGTCAGCCGGTTTATACCACATATGTCGCGATACTCCCCCGAGATTTCGGCAGTATTTCCCACTTCCCCCTCTCCCCATTCCTGACCAATATTGGCTACATTACACCGACCATCCCGGCCGATGAGATCTCGAGCAATAAAACGAGACAAACAAAAGCCGATTAAAGTGACAGAGGATAAACCTAAACGGCCATAAATGCTGACTGACCGCTTCAACAAGATGGTGCCCTCTGCGTACGCTGCGTCATTCGACTCTTTAGTGTCACTTATACGGCTCGTTTGTCCTCATCTCTTTTAGGGCTTTTAATCAATTAGAGAGGATGGCAATTCCATTAAGTTGTGGTCCTCCAATAGATCGATATGAAAAGAAAAATCAATTTTATTCTTGATACGATTCAGATATTATATTTTGTGTCAATTTCCTGACGTATGAACCTGAATCTAAAATTAACCTCTTTAAAACAATCAGTAAGCTTTTATTAGCCTTCGCTGATCCATAAATGACTTACTGATAACGAATACTTTTTTTTTTTCAATTTTATTTTATTTACCTATTGCTGTATTAGCTGATATATTCAGGTATATATGATATTAGGGGGCCGTCCATTGCTCAAATGGTTAGGTGCAGTCTTACTGATCTGAGTTCGAATCCAACCTAAGGCGTTGACTGAGTAGCTGTCCAACAAAATGAAAAACTTGACTCGCAACCACTGTTAGGCAATATAGGACTCCAAATGGAGCCTTGAACGAAAAAAAAAATATTAGGAATGTTCCCGACAAATCTGCCAGTATGCATAGGCATAGGTTTCTTTTTTCTTCAGTAAATATACGATTACTTACTATTGTTTATTTTAAAGATCAAGATATATTTTTCCATTGTGTAAAAATCACTTATCCAATGCAAGGAATGAAAAAACGTAACGATTAATGAACCAGTAATTGCCTATTCATCTGCCCATGGTTACTAATTGCACGATAATTGCAGTAGGCTTGAATCACATGGAGATTCGCAGCTATGCCGAGGTTTTATCCTCTCCGTGCAGAATGCTGGGTTAATTATGAATGGCTAATTTACGACCAATTTTCTTGTAATAGCCTGCACGCAGTTTCGGATCACAATCTTCTATTTTTTCCAATTTGCACACATCGGGTTCGCTCTGAAAAAAATCTGTAATTTTGTTCTCTGTGTAGTCTCTGTAGTTCCAGCTTATTAGTAAATTGAGCATGAACGGTTTATTGCTCCTTTTTAACTACTGAGGACATTAAACGTAAACTTGATTTTATCTTTTGTAGTAGAAGAAATAACAGGACTAATGGCTAGATTCCTCGAATACCAGCAACATCTATTATTGTTTTAATCATAGTACAGATATCAAAATATACAGCTATATATCAGATATAGTTGTTGTTTTTTTCACCCAAAAATTAGTATTATTAATCTTTTTCTTCATGTAGTTACTCTTAAATTTGTTAGCACAATGTTATACATTATTTTACATACACTACAGGGGCGTACCCAGGATCAAAACTAGGGCGTGGCAAGCCATAGTCAATCAGGTTATGACATCTCAGTCCGGAGAAGGAGAATCAAACAGAATTTTTAGAACATTATATATAATTGTCACTCTGCTTTATTAGTTACAATTAATAATAACTAAAAAACAAATATTTTTTAATTAATTAATAATTTTTTTCACTCCTGCCTACCTCTAGGTACGCCCATGATACATTATCGTTAAGTTCTAAGCCTAAACCTTTAAAAAATATAGCCATAATTCACGTCATTCCTTTTTTAACCAAAAAAGCAAGGGATGTACAAGGAAGTGCCATACTCTTTTCTCCTCCAAAGGAAAAGTGAAGGCAAAAATAGGAAAATTGACCACGCCCTAGGAGTTCAGGTTAAAGCTAAGATTAATATGAATATACCCTTCTGAACTTTGTAACCGGAAATGAAATAGACAGCGGATGATTGCCTCCTACTACTCCGCCAAGTCCCTTGGGTTCATTATAAGGCCCGCTTTTTTGGGTTCTCTTTTCCTGGCAGCTTGTCCTCTCCATTATACTCCTTAATTCAAGTTTTACATTCTAAGGCATTACTTATTAATACACAAAGATGGCCTAACCGTGTATGGTGGACTTTCGGTGTATCATGGGTAAAATGACAATATGAACAACATAGATATATATACTTAGGCAAACAAAAACGAGAATCGAAAAGAATGAAATATTTCAGGATTGGAACGAAAATAAAAATAAACATAGAAATAAGTTCTTTAAATTCATTTATTTAATTTTAACGGAAACTGTAACAAATACAAAAGTTGGAAAATTTGCATGCATTCAGATTATAATTCTGTGACAATCCAACACATGAGTGGATGGTCTAATTTTACACACATATAAATCTGAGAAGCATTTAATTAATTGATTTTACTCATTTTTTAAATTATGTGAACAACCACAACTTAAGATTTACAAAAATTAAAATAATACATAGAATGTATTATTTAAAATATTCCTCCAAACAAAAATCCTTATGTTTTCTATAGTGTCGCATCTACTCATCTTAAACTGCTTAGAAAAATTCTACCCATTAGAAGTACCTCTACGACTATTCTACATGGGAGCGTCCTGTATTGATATTATTTTCAAATATCACATTTGAAACAACAAGGTTATCGGGAGCATCGTTATATGTGGGGCGACGGGTTACGAACTTGCGGGTTTCTATGGGTGTAGAGTTTGTATTCTAAGAAGGAATTGTTTTATTTCGGGTCAAATGGAAATCATATGAATTATTAAGCTCTTCACAAGTGATTGTATTAGTTAAGTCTGAAATAAAGCCTTTTAGAATTTTCCGAATTATTTTAAGTTAATAGGAATATACATGAGATGATTTGATAGTTTCGTGAAATCCTAAGACAACTCATTTTGTCCGAATAGAGCTGATAGCAATGTAATCAAAATTTAAAATTCTGAGTTGTTTTTTTTATATTCCTCATTTTTACCCACTCGTGGGAGTAAAATTATCCCTCACCTTTCATTGGATGTAAATGAAAGAAATTTCCTTTGTTGATATCTGCGTATTGGTGGAAAAAGCTTTTAAAATAACCCACTTCAGCGATAATGTATATAAAGTTTGGCTACACTGTGTATGCTAGTTATTTTGGTTATCTTCATTATTGAGTTTAATTTACGTGTATCTTAAGTCTTTCATGTAGATAATTATTGTATTTGTATGTACTTTTAGTAATGTTTGCATTGGATTGTAACAACCTGAACTTTGCGCTTCTATACAGAGAATAAAACCAATGCAGATCAATCTTACATGCTCACTAGCTTTTTGTATTTAGTAAATTGGAAGAAAATGTGTTGCGTACGGAATCCAGTGTCTTAAGGAATTTCCTAACACTGTAAGTAGTATCTTATTTACTAAAGTTCTGCTTCATTTAGTGGTCGTTGAATAAAAGATTGGAAATTAAAGGAAAAGGAAATTCGTTAAATGAATCGAACTATTGCTCAAGAGGAAAATATATATAATCATTAATAGCCTAAGTAAAGTATATTGTGTATGAGTTAGTAGTGTTAGTTTTCATTTCACTAAATTAAATTTTATTTAATTAAAATAAGATTTTATAACAAAAGAAATAATAGAGAAAAATAATAAAGAATTAATTATCACAAACTAAAGAAAGCAAAAAGTGAGGTCTTCATTAACAATAAAAAAAAATATACATATATTATGTTCTATAATTAGTTAATGGCGTGTGTTTAATGAAAACGGAATGTAATGCCTACCTGAAGTTAAATTGAGGATGAGGCTGTGTAGATGATAGCCGTAGGAGGACGGCAAAGTGTAACAGTTGTATATCGCTGCAGATAGTCTTTTATCATAAACACAAGCGCTATTAATCTCTTATTACTAACAATGTAGTTTAGTATTTATAATTACAAAATGACATTTTACATTACATTATATATATAAAATGTAATGTATAATTTTATACATTTAATTAATAAAATTAAAAGTAACCGATTGATTTCAATTTTATTTAGTTTGTCAGTAAAAAATCTTCGAATATACTAAAAAAAAAAAGTTTCATAACGAAATCAGTTTGATAACCAATATGATTTTTTTTATTGATTTCATATAATTCATCTCCTAATTCTTTTGCCTGGAGTATTGTGTATAGGGAATAGTTTGGCTCTTGTTATGGGATTTACTATATATTGAAGACTTTCTTTGAATCTTATAATATTTCAATCATAATCTATGTTTAAGTTTATTTTTTCATAACTTGTTAGATATATCTATCATCATTTACAACCAGAACCTTGACCGGCAGCCATTTAATTCTCAGACTGGACTCATATGAACAGTTCATAGCTTATAAATCGCTCCTCGTTATTCATTCGATTTGAATGATAGCCATTTGGTTCTGCTCCGGATGGCGGAGCACGAAGGGGAGTCGTTGAGCAAGGGAGGTTCCATGACCAAAGGCGGCCGAAGCAATTAGGTCTCCGGCACTGGAAGTGATTTATCTCCGAGCTGGTGGCTGGAGCAATTACTCACTTTATTTATCGCTAGCTCTTCTTAATATATCCATCAGACCCATATCCTCTCTCTGCTAATAGTCTTCAGCACTAGCGTCGCCGAATGGTTCAGTGATGCGTTGGAACAAGATTAGCCTAAGCCTCCACTGTTCGACCAACAAGTAAATAAGTAAACAAAGCATTTTAAAACATGTTACAAAAGAGATAAAGGACATTTCGTCGTCCATGTTCAATTAAACCCGATTGCAAGTGGTTTTTATAAATATACTGATTTCATAATCAAATTAGAGAAGATTCTTTGTCTCATTAAGGAACTAAAACATAATATATTATGAAAGGCTGGTCTAGAATTGAGAGTGAAGAGACTCAAGCATTGTTTCCCAAAATTTGTCTTCAGGTTTTCCTGGCGCTCTCATGATTCCCGTTGGTATACTGCATTGAAGTGGCTGTATCCAACCTCCCGAAGGCAATACCTCCTTGATGTTTATCTATTCCAAGTCTTTAAAATCAAAAATCCAAGCTATATCCTGTACGTACATCCCACCATTCATCAGACACCAGATCCCAACCGATTAATTTATATATACCCTCTCAAAGAACCACCTGCTTCTGAAATTCTCTTCCCATCTCATCCGCTCTTTCCTTTAAACAACAGCTATTTCTTCACTCAATACATAACCAAACCTCCGCATCAAAGTGATCAATGTATAATAGCCATTAATTGATTATCATTATAAATTATCTGATAGAGATAGTAGAAACTCTAGAAATAGTAGAAACTCTTTTTTCCAACTACTCTATTTGTAATTGTGAGTTTTAAGCACAAACACTGCTCTTGCAAAAAGGAGTTACTGTACATCAACTACAAAGTACTTGAAAGGAGTTATATTTGCAAAATACTTTCCAACTACTTCTATCTGTAGTAAAACTACTGCTCAACTCTGATATTATACGAACAATTCTCAACCGTACCTCCTTCTGATAAATTAAAAAACTTTATATCCATCAATTATGCACAAGAAAGGTTCAAATGACACCGAATCCCTATTCGGTGCCATTTGAACCTTTCTGCATTAACCTGAATACCTCTGTATTAACCAAACCAAGGAAGTGAATGATAAATTTAAAAAAACTACTTTATATCAAGTATCGAATATCAGTTCGGGATTTAGTGATTCGACAATTCTCTGATTAATACGTCATAAAAATAAATAAATAAATATATTCTTTTTATTCTCATATTTTTCGTTTTTTCAGGATAATTTCTAAACGTTCCCTATATGTTTGAAAAAAAAAAATCATCTTTACAGAAAATTATAAATATAAATCTCACTCTTAATGCAATATTATTGTACACCAAAGCTCGCTGATTTTTTTATTTACGTCAGAACTCATTTCTTCTGTTATTCCATTGCACCATTAAAGTTAATACATAATCAGGTAGTTTACATTTCAGTTTGTGTTCCATTAAATAATATCAAGGATCTAGAATTAAAAATCATTATTTACATAAAAATGCACTTTTCTTTTTAGGTATTGTATAAAATATTGTGTGAATGTCTATTTATTTTTTAGTTACATAAATTTAATTCTCTTTGTCTTTTACATAAATTATTTTTTATGTATTTCTATATTATTTGATCATATTTATTTTAATATATTTTTTATATAGATTCATATTTTCATTTTTACAAATCATGATAGTATTTTATTTATTATTTTTGTTTCTTTCAATTCAGTGAGTATTATTGTTATCATTTTCATTTTTTTTATCAGTTTTTTTTTTTCTATTTTTATATAAATATATATTATGTGGATGATATTCTAACCCAATATAATAATACTTATTTGAGTGTGAATTAATTACTGAATTTTCAGATAATTCTAAAGACTCCGTGAAGTATTACTAAGAAGAGGAGCAGCCTCCAGCCCTGGGAAGCTAGAAAGGACGAGACGAAGAGAATCGATAGAGACCCAGTTGCCATGACAACGGTCACCATAACGACAGGAGCAATGGCACCCCTGTCTGGACCAATAGCATCCCAGCGTCTGTGACCCACCCTCCCAGACCGCTCTATATTATTTAACCCCTCCCTCTGCTACTAGGCACTTTTATTAACAATAATTAAAATATAATTATGACTCTAAATTGCCATTTGACTGTTACGGTGAAATAGCATTAAATTAAAGATTACCTTTATAAGAAAAGGGAGCCATGAAAGCCTGGCTTATTATAAGATTGGGTCTTCCGCTTGTTTTCCTTAGTATAATAAAAATAAAGATATTGTTTATCGTCGGTATTACGTGAAATAGGAGAATCCAATAATTTCTCGAAGAATAAGTATATTTTGTACATGATCTGGTTTGGAAAATTGTTTCCACTTTCCAATTCAAACCCTTAATATGTTTACATTTTTCAGAACTTTTCTTATTATGTTCAATAATAAAGTAGCCCAGTAAAAAATACTCTATTTCATGAATTCATCTTTTTTACACTGCTCCAAAGATATATTAATTACTAAAATCATCAACAAATAATTGTCAAATATTGAAGAATTGAGAAAGATTATCACTGACTAGTAGACATTGAACCTCAAATCTCTATTATATTAATACTTAATAATTAGTTATTTTTCAATAATTATATCGTTAATTAGTAACCACCTTTTATTACGACCATTACTAAAACAATTAGGTATCTATATAGTTTGACGGATAAGATAATAAGAATAATTTAGTTTTTCGGTATAAAAAAGAAAAAAATTAGAAGCTCTAGTTGCAACTAAGCATTTCGACTGTTATTATTATAACTACTTTAAAATAACTAATTAACTTTAAATAACTAAAACTTTATAATTAATCTAATTTTTTTATGATCGCTTAGTTAAACTTAGTTTAATTCCATCAATTGATAAGAAAAATACCTAATGATATTAATAATCGTTATTTTCCATCAGTAGCTAGTTAATTCAAGGTATAAAACCTGGTATACTCATTTCTACAATTATTGCTTAGTTTATATTATCTTTTGTATTAAAAAACACTCTTTAACCACATAGTTACTATTAAAGAAATAAATTACAGTATAATATTTTTTTCATTTTACTTCCTTTTTTTTTTTAGAAAAGGACAGATAAATATGTTCTGTATCCTTTAAAGCTAAGAATTGTTGATAAATAGTTAAAGAAAAACCGGAAGTTTATTTTTTTGGCCAATATATTTAAAATATTTTTTTAGTTATATTTAACCCCTATTAGTCGTAAGTCACTTCTCACATGACAATAGTACTTTGTCACTGCAGTAGTAGGTCACGTGGAAGGTGACAATGCGAAATATTTCGAAACTCTTGCTTCGTGAAATGCAGGCACCTTTGCTTTATTAGCACCTTAGCCTTATTTTTGGAGCCCAGGATAGATTTATGTTTGAGGCCTGGGCAGATTTGTTTTTGTGGCTCGGGGAGAATTCATTTTTAGGGCCGTGGGGGATCATATGAGCTTCAGAACATAGAAGTACGCCGGGGTAGTTATTTTAAGGCCTTTGGTGGATATAATTTTGAATTATTGGGTGACTTAGTTTCAGGGGCTTATAAATATATTAGAATATTGTTTTCTCACTTATCGTCATTACATTTGGTAAGGTTGTAATATCGCGACAGTTCACTGTCACGGCGAATACATATGACACTTAAACGTGGCAGTTCGACTGTTAGTCCACTGACATTACTTGTACTATTAGCCACGCCAGATCCAATGTGGCATTACTACCATGCCTGTAACTATCAATTAGTTACACCATGGTCGTGTTTATCACTTGCACTTGTGCACGATTCACTGTTAAGGCGTATACATGTGATAGTTAACGTTACAGTTGTTTAAATGATATTACTTTGCTTATTAATATTATTATTAAAATCTGATATTAAGGTAGGGATAACTTTTACAACGTTGTAGGTTAAAAAAAATTAACTGTAAATTGTAACAATCATGTATTTGTTGTAATTGTGTGTACTCCCATTAATAATGTGTTTTTATCATTATGGGTTATGTAAATATTAAACAATACATTAAATGTATTTAACCAAATATTTTTAATGTACTTTAGTAGACAAAATATAAATGATGGAATTTAACATTATTCCTTTGGAATAATAAAGGTACTATCATAGCTATATTTTAATCTATAATATTTTTGAAATATATTAAATATAGTTTTTAATAAAAACAGGAACATAATTTAATTAATCTATAATAATCATGCTCCTATGATCATTTAAGTGGCAGTTTCCATTATTTGTATTATTGTATAAGATAGCGAATACTAATAAAAAATACACTATTATTTTTAACTAATATTCATTACCCAAAATAAAATGTTCATTTTCATAATAAATTTTTCTTGTTTTTTTTAGCTATATCAAGTTAAAAATCCATATTTGTAAAAATGGATACATTTATCAGTTTCTAGTATTTGTAGCAGGGCAACGATTAATTTACAACATATATTTTATTTAAATTAATGATGTTTCATTACTTTTTAATAATCTTATTATACTCTATAAAACATAAAAGTTGAATGATATTTTGTTATATGTTTCTAAATAAAGTTATTTGTTATGTGTATCTAAATAGATATTATATTAATTATTATATGCAGCTAAATGCTATTATTTTAAGTTTAATACAATCCTTAGGGAAAGTAATTCATAAGCTGATTGAAAATAAATAATAAAATAATTATATATCATTTATTAAGACAATTTTGTAATATCATTAAAAATTCATTGTATCAACAATTAGGACTTCTTTACTGATTATTCTTTTTTAATTTTAGTAGAAAAAAATAATGGAATTATGTCCATTATAATTACTTAATAAATAATAAGATATAAAGAATGGTACTGTTACAGAAAATTTTTATTAAAAACGCAGCATGGTGCAGAGGAAACGGAAAAAGTTTAATTCAACACAACGCAACCAAATGACAGTAGAAAATAATGAATGAAGTAATAGTGGTTTACAGTGTGCAATAACTCTGACCAGCATGTTTGTATGCGGATTCATTCAAAATTTATTGTTTTATTGGTTCGTGTGAATGAGCGTTGTAAATTTCCCTTCATCACCGCATTTAATTATTATTATGCCAATAAAAGTTTTAATCGCTCTGCTAACTGTGTAGTTACTGGTCTGTGCCTGGCTCGGCTATGAGCTACACTCACTCTATCAACCTTTTTATATCTCCATAATTATCTTGTCTTTTTCCTCATAATCTGTGTGAACAGAAAACTCGATTATTAAATTAACAGTATAATGAAGATAATTCCCAACATTTAAACGGATGTGTTAAGGAAATAGGAATTTTCATAGGTATTTATTTGTAACAAAGATTCTTTTTTTGTTGTTTTTAAATAAGTTATAGATTTATTTCTGCAGATTTCTAGTTTTATTTACACATTTCACACTTTAACCAGGTTCCAATATTGTCTGCTCCTTTTCTATTTTGGGATGTTATTTACAAATTTTCTGTGCCAAGCAGTGTAGTATTTTTGTATACTCTGTTTATCCACCTACGTATTTTAGATCTTCACACTGACTCTCGTTATGGTAATATTTATTTTATTTTATTTTTTCCATTGAAATAATCCAATCTGTCACACTCAAGGACAATGGGCTTGCAGTCTGTGCGTATTCATTTACACTAAACATACATAAAAAAAATTTGAAGAAAATATAATAAAAATTATAAATATCAATTAAAATAGATAATGTTAATAATAAAATAATATATGCCCATCTAAAATGAGCATAAGTAGATGAGTCAAATGATAACAAAATAATGGCCTCACCTTTTAATAAAAAATTCACATTAAGCTCTGAAATAAATGAATTCTATTACAGTTCACACATACCTCACCTGTTAGGAGTTAAACAAGTTTAAACAATTATAGAAAACTGCAAATAATTCAAAACAATGAGAATTAACAATTACTCCTGGTAAACGGAAATGAACACCATGCTCCAAGACTTGCAACTCCGCTTAATATAATTTGTTTTATTCAAACAAACTGTTACATATTACAGAAACAAAATTTTTCAAAAATCCAATAACAAATGAATTGGCATCTACGAAAAATTCTCTCTAAAGCATTACGTCCATAAAAGAATCAAAATAATTTACTATGCTAATAATATTCATCTATATACTTTATCTTTTTTTTGTTTAATTATTTATGGTGCCAATCACGTATGGGTCATTATAACCTTAATTTCCTAAATAGCAAAGGCTGTACTTGTAATTTAAAATTCTTGGGCTGTACCCCTGCTCGGGGGCAAGGGTCCGGATGCATGGCTATGACTATCTTGAAATGTGAAATTATTGGAATATGGGGGCCTGATGTACAATTTGATTAAATTTTATGGTAGAGCTTGGAATGATGGAGAAATTCAAAAGGTTTATCTACGGTTTGTTTGTTTTCCTGCATATTATCATCCATTAAACCACCATGTTATTATTCAATCAATGGTACTTTACGTGGCTGAGTGGACCACTTAGTGCTCCCCAACGCATAGGGCTGTCTCACGGCTAAAGTGGCACAGATAACAATTATCTGCCACAGCCGGTTTCGAACTGATCATTGAGTCCTATGAGGTAGTAGAGCAATGCCATATATATA